>NC_142805.1:59915034-60215034 GCF_049724085.1 Artemia sp. Qi Xiang Cuo
CCCATTTACTGATTCCTTACAGGGGGTATCCCCCCCTGTATGCATATATTGTGTCTAGTTATCTAATTGGTAATAATTCTCTCCGATTTAATTTTATTTTGGTAATAAAAAGCAATGCATATCCGTCTTCTGAAGGAAAAATATATGTAATTCTCCGGTGTGTGGTTATATGTTAAAGCAGGGGGAATACCGATATGTATATTATTAGTATAAACTTGTTCAAATCGACATTTATGAAAAGAGTATTTAGTGTCTGATGGTAAAAATCAGTTTAATTATTTTATGTAAAAATCAGTTTAACCTTACGAATCAAAAAAAAAAAACATTACAAAGGTATTATTTTGTTTATGTAGGTGTTGAGAAAGTGTTGTTGTCATCCTAGTTAAGCAAGTTTATGGAGATCACTTTACTAGGGATAATTTTTATTTCATCAATTATTGTGCAAAAAATGCCAAAATAATTTGTTACCAAAAGTTTTGGAATGATGTAAAAGAGAAATCGTTAGAATCACTCAGAAATCACCAATCAAATGATTACAATCCTATTTATCATTCATAAGTCTTTATCAAATTGAACTTTCTCAGGTTGAAAAAACAGTTTTTTTTTGTATTTCTATTGTTCACGTTGGATACTCAGTTGCTTTTCATGACGTCATTGATCAGCCATGGGCCTCTTTAAAGACTTGCTTCTACGTTTTCCAAGCAAAACTATTCAAACATATTTTTATAGCCTGCATATAATTCATTGGTCGCTTTCATCTATATTATAAAGTGTTTGTTTGTTTGCAATATATATTTCTACGTGAATTAAGCAATTAGGGTGGGGGGCATCTATTTACAGGGTTCCATAGCCTACTTCTTATCACCTCTACTTTACATCGCAGTAGATTTTCCGTTCGATCCCAGATGGAACCCATCTGGGGAAGATGGTGGGAAGTGGGATGAAAAAAATGAGAGGCGGGGAGGGGGAATTTTGTAGAGGAGAAGTATGTATTTTTTGGTGAAGTGATATGAGGAAGCACTATAAAATTAAGTTTGTGATACCAAAAGTAAATAATAAATCACTATGAAGATCCCCAAACAGCATCAGAATGGTTCAACACGTTAAATATAATTTATTAAATTATAAAAATTACATCTCCTTAGAATGAAATAATATGACACATCTTTAAAGTAAGGTACAACAACAAGTCTTTTGAGGTATATACAAGCAAATTCATACGGGGCTATTAGCTTCACGTATACCTCTGATGCACTGAAATACACACCAAATTATACTTATTAAACACAAAGCGGGCAGGGCCAATGGGCCAAGTCGTTTTAGCCTAAGTCGCGTCGTTGCCTCTGGATCTGCTTGATCTGCTAGAACGGCCATAACGATCCAGAATAGTGACACTGATACTATCGCTGAAATAAACACTACTGCAAAAACTATTTTGTAAAGGCTAATATTACAACATTTAGTCTCTGTACATATGTTTTTTCTATCATTATAATGCAGGGGTCTTTTCAATGGCAATCCAGACGTTGAACTTGTCTCTGACGCCGATGATGAAGATGACGACATGGTCGAATCTGAAATAAACGGTAATATTAATGTTTGTAGCGGTAATACTTAATGGTTGAAATTGGCCATTTAAATTAAATGCAAATTTTACAATAAATGACACATTAAGACTATATTACTGAAGAAAACGATCTCGAATAAATATTTTTTGGAATATCTAAAAGCTGAAATTAATGGTTGTAACGGTAGTAATAAATTAGCTTCTCTCTGATAAACTGAAATTTACAGTACACTTAATTCAAGAAATAATAATTCATTTTTCGCAATTTCCTGAGCTTTGATTCCTAACAAAAAATTAATTAAACAATTCCGCCGTCTTCTTTTTTCATTATGAAACCTAAAACTTCACAAAAATAGTTTTTTGGCGGGGGGGGGGGGTAGATTTGAAGCAGTGGCACCAATTGGTGAAAACGTAGGGGCTCGATGATTTTTTAAGTGAAGACGCACAAAAGGTATATTAAAAGATCTAGGGGCGGGGGACATTTTCGTTTTTCCTTTTTTGAAAATACCAAAAATATATTTCTCAAAATATTAGGGGGGAGGCAATGACCCGGTGGGATCTGTCGAGCCTTCAATTGTGCCGTAGAGCTACAGGTTTCTGCAGTTCGTGGATGCTTCTTGGGTGCTATAACCGAAGCCCTACTCCACTGAAACATCGCTAAAGTTCATGCTAAGGTTCACAATTGCCAAAAATCTTTCTAAAATTGTGATTGTCGTCATGTGCAGCTTTCAGCTTTTTCAAGCTTTCCTGCTATTAGACAAGGAAGATGGTGCTTCGGTGAGCTGTTAGTAGTAATCGTAGTAGACAAGGAAGATGGGTGAGCTCGCCTTCGCCCAATCCCAAATCTTGCTGTTTACTTAAACCAGTACTGGAACTAAAGTAAGATGCCCCCATCCCAGGACACCATTGGAGTGACGGCTAGGGGGTGGATGGTCATATTCATTTAGCTTCAAAATTATTCTTATTAGCCGAAAAGACGTACTTCTCTTTTAAATTGGACATAAAAAAAAGGTTTTTCTAAATTTTTGATTAATTGAAAATTAAAAAATTTATTATTAATTAAAAAATTTTGATTAATTAAAAATCCGGGCTGCCTCTATGTTTATTTGCTTTTTATCTCGGAAAACCATGATCCATACCATACACGTACGTAGGGGCATATTCGTCAAAATAAAAAACAAGAGGCTAAGCGAATGACAAATATAGATAAACATGGGGACAAACATAAAAATCTTTATTGGGGGAGGGGAGAGTTATATTAATAGCAAAATCTCTGACATAATTAGTTTTATATTATGGAGTCAGGGACTTGGTCAGGTCAAGAGACTCCCTTAGGTGACTATCCTGTAGACTGTTGTCCCCAAAATTTGGGGGAATCCATCAAAATTGTGTTGTGTTTATCTTGTAATGAATGTGCACAGATTTCTTTGTTTCAAATTCATCGTTTAGGAGGCTCTATCAAGCCCCTCCAAGGCTGCAAAGAATTTGCTGAACAAAGGAAAATTATACTTTAAACAGGAAAATTTATTATTTCTTCAATCTGAAAGCCCGCTCCTCTCTTTAGAAATACTAGACCAATGTCCCTCCTCCAAAAAGAAAATTGAAATGACAGTCCTGTTTGATCGGTGTCTTCTGGATCGAAATCTTACATCTACTCTTTTTTTTTATTCTCCAATACAAAGACATATGGTAAGTTCAAGAGGGAGGCACAGCCATACGGCCATTTCGGAACAGCAATAATGTGAAGGATCGCGAAAAATTAAAGAATGATGAGAAAATGTTATCGTAAATATTTCAGAATTTCTCAGGCCTGGGATTGAACTCCCTTCCCTTCCCCCTGCGTGCACGTGGCTTCTTAAGATATTAGCACAATCAGTAAATCCTTGAAAAAATATTAAACAGAATGGTTAACACAACTGAAAATAATAATATATTCAAATTTAGAAGGGGTTAAGATCCTCCCCCTTCAAAAGTTACTGCCAAAATCTAACCTAAAGATCCTAGCAATTATCCTTTGCAGTCTAAATTGATAGGAACAAGAGACACGACTGACAGATTACTTTCAAGAAAAGCCGAATCCAAGGAGCTATTTTTTTATATTTTAAAAAAAATAACCGGCATAACTGGATCAGGGAGTTACCCGGCCAGACTGTTAATCTACGCTTATTATCTTGATGTTTGCTGGAACTATGCATCAACTCTTTGCGAATATCTTACGAGTTAGCTGTGTCATTCAGGTGTTGTCTCTTGTTGATGTCAAAATTATTTAGTGCTTAGGGCAATCACCCCATCTAGTCGATCTAGTGGCTTGAATATTGCATGATAACAACAAAAGCATTATCACCTTAGATGACTTTAAACGGCCCATAATAAAGAAGGGAGACCCTCTTACACCCTGAAATCTTGTAACTTTCCCCGTGATATTTAGTAATTCCACAGTTTCTACAATTTTGAACTAAAAAGGTCGGGTATGGGGCTCCTCCTTCCGCCTGATATCTTGTGATTTTCAAAAAAATATTATTTTACGAAATTTCATATAAGTTGCCTGGTTATTGCTTTGTTTTACAATCCCCCCCCCCTCCCTATTGCCAGGAGGCCTCAGATTTCACTGGAAAAAAACAGGCTATGATGGAATTAGAAAATTCATATCTGACAATGGGCCGAGTTTCATGGAAGACTGCCAGAGCAGAAGCATTAAACATGGAGGATGAAGGAAAACTGTTCACCAGTGCGTTGGCAGGGTAGTGATGCAATGAGATTGTAGCAGTAGTACCGTACAATTCAAAATATATAACTTCAAATTCCAGTTCCAGATATAGTCAAACTCATGAATATTCAATAGATCATCCCTGAGTTTGAAGTCTTTACCGACTCGTGCATTCACATACGCACGTAGCCCCATCCCCCAGAAGTGCTTGATTTTCCTGAGGGTGCTTATGTATTATAGCGACCCCACTCAAGAAGTGAAGTTAGGTTAATCCTAATGAAATATACCTAAATACGATGAAAATATAATATTTTAGTTGGCAAGTTATGGAAACTACAACAAAGAATTCTGGAAAGCAGACCGCCCAAAACGCGTTATATTAAATACCTAATCTAATAAAAATACCAACTATGTACATTAGATATCTAAGTGATATATGCCTATATAGTAGTTTATCTCACTGTGCCTAAGCTAATTGTCTCCGAATGCAGACAGACAAACCGGTTTTACGCAGACAGATCAGATCAAACTTCTTGAATGGTGTCGCTATAATTCATAAATACCTTACTGAGTTTCATGTCACTTCTAATCCAGGTTATTATTTTTTTTTCTATTATCCCTTCCCCCCTCATAAAAAAGTAATGTGTACGTGCATGTACTTATGTGCACCTGATGCACGTAATTTACGTGCTTCCCGTGCGATGTAAATATACACTTTTGGTAATAGCTTTTAATGTAAATAAACGAATATCCAGAATAGTACGCGCTAGGTTCGCTTTCTCACGAGGAAGTGGGCTGGACGAAATTCATCTGTCCAAACGAACCGTTTTTTTTTTAGATTGAATCGTTCAACGAAAATGTGTTCTTGCTTTCGTTCTCTTCCAGTCCGTCTCTCGTCGAACTGGACGAAGTGTTCTCGTTCAATTCAGCTTAGAGACAGGAGTAGAGCTCAACTTGTATAGAAGTTTGCGTACAATTGATTGAACTTGAAAAAAAAGTTCTGAAACATTTTGACCTCCTGAGACCTTAATCCTTAATCCTTTACCTTAATCCCTGGTAAAAATAACTGAATTCTAATCCATGTTTCTGGAATCACTGACACAATAAAAATTTGCCAGAGATAGCCTGTTCTTTTGAATGAGGCTATCTTAAAGTTTTGGGCTTTCAAATGAGGCTATTTGGGCTTTGATTCTCTACCTCAAAATAAAGAGCAAAGAGTAGAGATGACTTATAACGAGTTGAAACTGGAGCTAGTGTCAAAGAGAAAATCACCAGCGCCATCTAGTACCTGGAGTTATTTAACCCAAAATGATTGCATACTTGTCTTAAGGTACCTTAAAAATGCACGGTAAATGCATTATTAGTAGTCTTAACAAGTTACAGGGGAACAAGCTACATTGGTGCAGTTAAACTGGGCAAATGATTAGCTAAAGAACAGATTGTCAAACCTGAAATATTTATCATAGAGGTCCTGTTTTTTTATCTGTTAACCAATCAGATAAACCTGATTGGTTAAAAGAACAAAAATTTAAATACTACTCGATTTGTTCTTCTATGTAAAAATTCAAGTAGTTTAAGAGAACAAAAGCTTTTTGGGTTGCAAGATTTTTAAAAAGCAGTGTTTCTTTTTCTCTATGGTTAAACCCTTTTTTCCTAAGTAAAAATGCATTTTAACATTTTGGCCTCCCTCCCCATGATGATAACAATTTTTTAAAAAGTGTTGATTGAGATACTGAATAAGAGACTAATTTAATAATTCCCTCCATGGTGCTTCAAGTGTGTGGTGCCAGAATTGTCAAGTGTATTACTGCTACTACAACCATTAACAACTCACTGTAGCACCAAACCACCTCAATCCATAATCAAGACCCAATGCTGTAGCCAGGTCAATTGAGAGGCAAAAGAACTTGGCCTTGACATTTATGGACCTCTTACCTTATGAACACAGTTTATAGAATTAGCAGTATGATCATACCCTATCTCACCCATTATAAAAACCCGGACCAAGGTGCGAGTGCTCTAGAGAACGTTTTTGCAGATAGAAACATAAGCGGCATTAGATCTTTTTACGGGTAGACAAGTCAGATTTCTCTTGGACACGAAACAAGTGGAAACCAGCTATTACGAATAATGCACTTTGTAACCATTTCTCATTGATTGACGGAAACAGACTAACCCCCTAATGCAGAAAGAAGCGGGAGGAGCTTTTTGCTCGTACCGAGAATGAAGACCAAAAATGATCTGCGATAAACTTACTGGATAATTCTATAAACTGTGCTTATGAAGAAGAATTCGAGAATTTTTGAGATCTATGAAAATGAAACTATAGTCCATAAACAGGGTGTCTAATAAAGCATTTGAAAGTTTTCTATCTGGTCTGAGAGGCTTATTGAGATGGTCTTGTTTTTTCGGTTCAAGTTAAGCCAAATGAATAAATCCACTTTTTTGTTGAGCGAATGGTAGTTTTAACGAGGATGGGAGGTGGACTGTCGTTTTTGTACCGCGACAGTCCATGAGTCTGGGGAGCTTACGGTTAAAGAAACTCCCACATAGCATCAGCACAGATGTCAGGCGAGGCGAAAAACCCCCGGGTTCTGCTGCAAGTCCTCGTGAAAATAAACCCTACCTCTTCAAGATCATTTTCAAGGTCATATAAAAATTTTATTAGTTAATTGGTATTGACATTTTGTATTCTGGTAAGACTTTTAAAATCTGGTTGAGGTATATTTTGGGTTTTACTGTGGGAGTTCCCTTTCATTTACCGGTTTTACTTGTATTCAGACAAATATTCGAGCTCGAAATAACCCGTAGGTTTACTACAGCAATGTATGGTAATTCTTATTCGAGTCAATTAATTAGACAAGTTATAATTAAAGCAAAGGCATGCGAGAAATCGTTGGTTTTTTTTCCGGAGGGGGGGGGGAGATTAAAAAGGGCTGATATAAGAAATCATAAGAAAGGGGGAAAATTCTTGATTTTGGAGATATCCACATAGGCTACGTACTTGCATCATTCAAAGGGATAATCATATTTTCTACATTGTTTAGAGTTTACAAAAAATATGGAACAATGGAAATATAACAGAGGTTTCAGAATGCATAACGTTAAATATTTTAATGTGACCTAACATAATAAAAATGAGGGTTCTGAATTGAGAATTGCTTGGAGTTAAATTTCCTTTTTTCACTGAATGAATTTTAAAGAAGATATCAGAAATGTTTAGAAATTTGGTAGAAAAAATTTCATATCAAGAAAATTGGCCTCTATTTTATTGAGAGAAATTTAATGTTGTTTTAATATAATAACCAAGTTTCAGGAATAACTTCTAGACCTGCAATGTTGGAAATTCAAAAGATGGGTTTTACGTTATTTTAATCACTGGGGATCGCACACTTTCCCCTAGCTAGTGTAGATCTGCGGGCACCACTTGCTCAGCAGCGTCAATTGAATAGGAGTATTCGTCTCCTATGTTCTCCTCCCCCTGCGCTAAGATTTTGCAAAATACTTTTCTTTTGGTATATTCGCTGAAAGTGCCCCTTTTTACATTTTCGTTGAAAAAAAAAACGAAATCGCACCCCTTCGCAGGATTTTAAAAATGTACCTCCTATGTTTTCGTGAATTAACGCAACTGCATTTGCTCTGCCAGACGTGCCACGTCTCGTCATTTTTTACTATAAGTATAAACGTAAAGAAAATGATCTAAAAAATCATTTGCGCACTTGACTTTTTAGAGTGGGGAATCCTTCGGTCGTCATGGTTTAAAAATGGTGGGGATATAAAAAAAATAGTTTCAGAGAAATAGATAAAAAAGTTGTTTTCAAACTTGTAACTGTGTCCAATTTGACGTTGGTTTCTTTATGCAGGATTTTCTTAAGAAAAACAGGTTTTGATGAAATAGCTCATGCATAAAAGAAGAAAATCCCGCTGACGTCACCAGTATCGTCATGATAGACGTAGCTTCTAAACGCACGGGATGGTGCAATCAGATTTATGTATGTATAAGATCAATGGACTACATTAATCCGACAGGTGTGCCTTAACAGAAGAAGAAAAACAAATTTCTGACAGTTATAATACAGATTCTGTCTTAACTTAACGTTTTACGTCTTAAATTATTTCTTTTATTCTTTCCATTTTATGCTAGGTTTTCCCCCTAAGTTACGTCTTTGAAACGTTTGAACTGTCTTAGGTGAAACTGGTAAAAGTACGAAGGACAGTGAAATTGAAATATGATATTTTGAACTGGTGAATTTTAGACTTACTCAACCATATGAATCTTGAAAATTAGCAAAAATCAGGAATTCAGTTTTTGATGAAAAACCTCAATGTGCAGTTATTAAGTTTTTAGTAGTAGTGGACGCCAAATTTAAAGAAAAGATACATGGGAGAAAAATCAGCAAAAACAGCTAAAAAAATTATGGCACCAAACAGCTTAAAGTGTGGTTTTTTTTAAGGTGTAGCTGTGTTTGGGAACCAACATATTGTTAGGGATTCTTTACGGATGAAATTTACTCAGTTTTTCTTATTTATTTTCACGGTTCAGCGTGGCAAAACTGACAAAAAAGTGATAGTGCCCTAAAAACTTCATGACTGAAACAACGAATTTTTTTGAAAATTTTTATGTCCAGTATGCTTAGACATGGGTCCAGGGGGCGAAAATATTTTTATTTCGATGTTCTTGGAACTTTAAGTCCTGTATTCATTTTTTTCAGATTTTAGTGTGAACAAACTGATCAGAAATCTTCAATAGTTTCTTTAACTTTTCAAGTTGACTGGGTTTTCACTATCTTGGAAAGTTGGTGAGTTATTTGTAGATAGAAATTTTGGTAGAAATTTTCAGAAATGGATCCAAGACCTAAATTATGCGCCACAGGGCATCTGTGCTTCTGTTTCTGTTGTTTTCCTATTTCTGAGATTTAGAAGATTGCATAAAAGACAGGTCTATTCTTAAAAACTTTTGCAAAACTGTTTCTCGCAATTTTGGTTGTGGTCTAACTCTCCTTTACTGAAATTTTTGAAAAGAGAATTCCAATGATTTAACTACAATTTGAAACCACATGCGGATTTTGTTCAATTTTAAAATAGATTTTTATTAAATCTTTAAAACCTTAACAATCAGGATTTAGCAAAGATATGAGCCTCAATACACTTTCCCTAAACCTCACAACACTTCCTTGGAAACGCAAAATTTTGTCCAAACTTATCAAAAATCAGTAGCGTTTCCCTTGGGGTGGGAAAGGGTGGATCTAGGTACTTCGAAATACCTTCTGGGCATAATCTGGTCTCTGGATACATTCATAAATTTTCATTTACTCAACTACGTTCCAAGACAGAAAAATTTCATCATCTATCCGAAAGGGCCCCACTTTCAGAAATCACTTACGCCACGTGGCGCGTGCCAAAGCGTAGCGGAAGTACGCCATGCGTGGTGGAAACTGTATCAAGCGTGAGGGGAAACTGTCAAACGTAGCGAACTGTACGGCACTCGTCCTGCCGTGGCGCAGTGGGATTTGTCTCTGCTTGGTAATACAGGACTCGGGGGTTCGATATCAATTGCTACAACCCGCCGTAGGACTCGCAATTTAATCAGTGATGAGATTATGCGAAAGCATGTCCATAATAATCCAAGCAAGAAGAAGGAGAAGAAGCTACCTATTTCTGGTTTTAGAATTTTTACTTTTTAATTTTACTGTTTTATAGACTTGACGACTTTGCTGTTTGAGAGGTTCAGATATACATTTGTTTTTTCCAAAAGTAAATAGCTAAGAACCATCAACGAGGATGTCAAGAGCGCAACTATTCCACGGCAACTATTATTCTTGAGCAGGAGCATTGCTCATGCTCCTTGGCCCTGAAATCTCACCATTGACATATACAATTACTCCATTTTTTGATCATGGTAACAGTCTCCATTATCCAATCTCCCAACTCAACACTATAAGAACAAAATTTTTACTTCATTGAAACCAGAGAATATTTACTTATTGGATAATCAGAGTTGCTTCTAGTTTAACTGCTTTTTAGCCCCCCCCCCCCCCAAAGCCTTGATGTAACACTAGGTTATACGAAAAAGATTGCTGATCTTCTTTTCGCTGTTTTTAATTTTGATTAAGGACCAATTGTTAATGAGAAATAAATAATTAAAAACAAATTGACAAGCTTCTTCGTGTTGTTATCTCATCATTTATGCATAAGATTACTCCAAAACCGATATTGGTAACAGTCTAGTAGCAGTAGCGTCATTCGAAGGGGGGATTCACCGCTGGATTTCCCTCCTAGATTAAGAAAAGTACCGTTTCTGGGGGCTATTTTCATTAAAAATGCCTTTTTTGGTATTTGTGTTGAGAAAATGGGAAAAACGACAAATCCCCCCCCCTAGATTGTAAGAACAAGATCCTCCTAAATTTTCGTGAATTGATGCCACTGTCTAGTAGTCGCTTCTAGTTTGACTGCATCCCAGTCTTCCTCCCTAATGCCTGGATATAGCCCCTAGGCTGCGTAGGCCTAGGGGCTATAATACAATATTTAAAAATAATAATAATAAAGTATTTTTTTATCAAAAGGTTTAGTTGAAAAGAGGGGATAAACTAGAATGCTACAATAATAACAAAGGTGAATGAACAATAAATAAATAATTAGTGAGACTTTCTATGCACACGGGGGGCTCTCCCTTGAAATTATTCCAATGGACCCTTTCCTGTGAAAGGCTGTGGTCTAAACTGCAATAAACAGACTTCCAGATCTCACGAGCCATCACAAAAACGAGGGGGTACCCATTCCCCCACCTGGTGTGTGTCTCAGAACGCCACGTATGCCACAAAGTTCTACCATAATTTTTGCCACGCTTGACATACTTCCGCCACGCTTGGCACGCACCATTTGGTGCACTTGATTTCTAAACCTGGGAGTCCCCTCGACAAAAACAGATAAACCGATTCACTGAAATGAACTGTCCTTCACTAAAAAAGGAGCTTTCCAATAAGGCAATGCCCTCTTTTTTAATTCAGCAGAATCAATGAATAATTTTTTTTTATGATGAATGTAACTGGCAGCAGTTCACCGCCGCCAGTGAACTACGAGTTCACTCGAGCTCACTACAAGGCTATTCGCCCTTGAGAAGTTTAGCACCCCTAACAAAACTAATTAGAGACATCCAATATTTAATGAAACACCCGTTGATGCCATAACTATAAGATTTTCAATTTTTAGCCTTTAGAATAAAGTCCATAATATCATAGATAAAAAAGAGAGATAGAGAAAAATTGAATGAAGTTGAAGTCTTCTTCTGGGTCTGCAAATGTAGGCCCTTCCCTTGTGTAGCATTTAACATTGCTCATGCTGATGATTATAGGCTAGCCCTGGGTAACCTCATCAGGGATGTACGTACCAGGAGAGCTTCTGGGCCAGGGCCCCCATAAATCCAAAGTTTTTCCGAATTTCTGATCACTTCTTTAGATTATCAAAGAAAATTCTTCAAGTCATTGAAATTACCAGTTAATTATTTTGACTACCCCCTCCCCCCAGAAAAAATCCTACATACGTGTCTGTCACGTCCCATTTTATAGTTTGCTGCGTAAATCGTTTTTGTTTATGGAGTCTAGACACTTACGTTGGTAGAGGGGGAGGGATTCAGGGTCCTGTTCTCGTTCCCACATTTACAATTTACCAATAATTTATTATGCTCTATATTAATTTGTCCTATTTGACATTTCTTGAAATCCCCCCCCTCGAACATAAGTTTCTGTGCATATGCCTGTAGATATCTGCCACTCTTTGAATTTTTAGACGTTACAAAAAACATAACTATTCTCCATAAGTATATGATTTGAAAAATGTAGCCAATATAAGTTTATATTAATATAATAATCTATGTTTTCTGAAGTAATTTGTTGGACCTAATTAATTTGTTAGCTGAAAGTTAAATATATGTTTTTTCAAAATATAATAATCGCTACCGTTATGATTGCGTTATTGCTCTACCTCCTCCCGCAGCCCCCAATGCCTTGATATATCCTTAAACAATCTACTTGAGTTTGTTGTTTTGCTAATTGGGATTATGAACCAACTGTTGACGATATTAATAGGTATGAAAATAAACAAAAACGGTCCAAATAAGCAAACTTTGCATATAGCCTAGGAATAGGTCTATATCCAGACATTAGAGGACAGGGCAGTTGCAATTGGGACAGTGGCGATTATTATCAAGGAGGCACACTTGTGCCTCTATAAAGAGGCGACCCACCACAATGTTAAGCGATTTCAGGTCCAAGAGGTCGCAGAGAGACGGCGGTAATCGCATTTTGTAGCACAAGCTCAAACTAAGAAACTTGCAAAATTTAATCCTCCTCCGACTTTATCTTCATGGGGTAAACTGGGCCGGAAGTTTGGACCCTCCCACCACAGCCCCCTTTAACGTTGTCCGATTGGGCTGAAATTTGAAGGTTAAGCTTTCCTAGGGCCCGGGAACTTATCCTCGAAATTTCAGCTCAATCCGATCACTCCTTCCCTGTTTTCAAAAAACCAAATATAGCCACTTAAAATTCATCATCATTTCTTTTTTTTTCTTAGCCACGCCGACAGGCCACAGTTGGCAACGGATCCGGTTGAATGAGGACTCATTCGAAGCAGAGTTCGACCTGTTAGGGCCTTTTGATATTTTCAGACCGAAAAAATTATCCCCCGAATTTACATTTACGAAAAACCTTAGTTTTTTTCAAATAATACAGATAAACAGGTTAGACATCCTTTGTTATGAAAATATCTGCGCGTCAATTTTCATAACAAAGCATGTCTAACCTGTTTATATGTATTATTTGAAAAAAAACTACGTTTTCTAAAGAGTTAAAGAGGCTGAGTTACAAGGTCAACCCTTAAAACGTACAGGGATTAGGAGGCACAGTTGGGGGGGCTGTTAAAGAGGCTGAGTCACAAGTTCGAACCTTAAAACGTACAGGGATTAGGAGGCACCCTGTACGACGTGATTTGAGTATTCAGGAATTAAAAGCCTTAACACAAGAATGTTCAAGAGCGGGGGGTTTGGGGGCGGCAGCCCCCCAACTTCAACTCCTGACACGATCAGCTAACAGTTAGTCAAGCAATAATAAGTAATAAACTGTACAAAAACGTGCAGAAATTATTTGAAAAAAACTACGTTTTCTAAAGAGTTAAAGAGGCTGAGTTACAAGGTCGAACCTTAAAACGTACAGGGATTAGGAGGCACAGTTGGGGGGCTGCCGCCCCCAAACCCCCGCTTTCGTAGCCTTTAAATAAAAAAAATTTTTTAACTGAAAGTAAGGAGCGACACTAAATCTTAAAACGAACAGAAATTATTCCGTATATGAAAGAGGCTGTGCCCTCCTCAACGCCTCGCTCTTTACGCTAAAGTTTTTATTGTTTAAAAAAAGAGTTGTGAGAAAGTCAAACTTTAGCGTAAAGAGCGAGGCGTTGAGGAGGGCACAGCCTCTTTCATATACGGAATAATTTCTGTTCGTTTTAAGATTTAATGTCGCTCCTTACTTTCAGTTTAAATTTTTTTTTTATTTAAAGGCTACGAAAGCGGGGGTTTGGGGGGCGGCAGCCCCCCAACTGTGCCTCCTAATCCCTGTACGTTTTAAGGTTCGACCTTGTAACTCAGCCTCTTTAACTCTTTAGAAAACGTAGTTTTTTTCAAATAATTTATTCAGAAAGAGGAAAGAATGGAGAATTGAATGTTATGTTTATTAGCTGGCAAATTAATTACGTCCCTGAAAAATGCACCTTTCCTGACAATTTACTTTTAAAAGAAGGTCCTTTCAGTTTTTGCACTCCTGAAAAATTGGACTTCTGCCCATTTGGGACAGTGCCACATATTCTTTCTTTTAACACGATCCATTATGGTCTTGTGAAGTTTGAGTGGATTGATCTCCGTCTGGAAATACGTAGCCTAGGGTTTCATCCCAGGCCGAACTAAGGACCTTTGTAGTCAGGAGGTGTCGTTACTCAATAGACAGATCATCTCTAAAGGCGAAAGTCTTAGGAAGGATAAGCTGGAATAATGTTTACCTTTATATTTGAATTGATTCATTTTCAACTTCACCAAGCTACTACTCTTCTAATACTAATACCCGAAATCTGTCAGCCCACTCAATTCTATTAGATGTCAAGGTTATGCAAAAATGTGTGCTATATCCAGGTAAATACCCGATCTTAGCGAAAACCAAAACTAATCCATTGTAAGCTGTACACAACCATATGCAATCTTTGACGGAAGGTGCAACCCATTCGACGCAAAGTTTCGTTTCACCGATTTCAGAACAAGGACGACTACCCCAATTTGAGAGGTCTTTGACATATGGAGCACACATAATACGGCAACACTGTCTTACTAAAGTATATTCACCCATATAACATACTACTACCAAGAACTCATTGCAGCACCAAGCCGCCTGAAGCCAACGCAGATGCGCACACTCCTTCTCGACCCCAATCACCTCAAAGCTTCATTCTTTTACGCCTCGCATGAAGTTTCTATTTCTATTGAACTGTTTCTTAGGAATATAATTTTTTGTGTCTTTTAGTTTTGTAATCCCCCCCCCGAACAAAAATTCTGGCTACGACATTGTCAACGGGATATGGACTAGATGTAATTATTGTGCTCTGTTGAACTCGGTTTGAATATCAAAATGAATTTCTCGCAAAAAATAAATCGAAAACACCATGCGAACTCAAAGAGCCTTTGTAACTAACAAAAAATATTGGTAGCTTATACTGATAGATAAATGTAGTAAGATTTTATCTATCTGTAAAAGGATGCATTGCAGCTTATTCAGCTCTGAAGCACAATAAGCTAGTAATTATTTGCAATAGGTTTCAAAAAGTGCTTTTGACCACAATTCAATGACTTAAATTGCCTATTGAACTCTAATAATTCAACTACAGAAAAAAACAAGGGACTAACAAACAAAACCTAGAAAATACCGACAATTCAAAAGACTACTTACACATTTATGCTAGCAGATTTTAACACCAAGCTTCAAATCCTGACTGATTTTAAATAAGTGCTGACAGCTAAGCCTATTTAAACTTATTCCATTGGGAACGAATTTAGAATTATAAATAATTCATTTGACAATACAAATTTCTACGATTTATCCCTTGAAAGAAAGTAGTTTGTGTTTTTACAGATTTGTAGGAAGTGTAGACTTTCACCAAGTTAGTCTATCGATTTTCTTTTTTTACCATTTCTTAACCATCGGATGATTCTGCGACCTCTGGGAACATTCTCTCTGGGAACATTCGACCTCTGCGACATTCTGCGACCTCTCGGATCTTCATTTAATCAAAATGAGAACTTCGTGACAGGGAGTAAAGAGTGAAGGTTTGAACAGGTTAGCACGGAGGAAGAGTCAGTGGCGGATCCAGGGGGCGTCCCCCTAACGTCGTCTAAAGTAGTGTAATTTACTTAATTAACGCAAGTTTGTGTTAATTAAACTTGCTCCTAAGGCAAGTTTATCGGATCAACTAATTTTGCCTCCCCCTAAAAAAGTCCTGGATCCGCCCCTGGGAAGAGTATGTGTTTCCTAGCTGTATTTGCTTCAGGTGGCACTTGTGTTGCAATGATTTTCTGGCAGTGCTACTGTTAGTTTCGAAATATTACAAATTTTAATTTCGTTTTAAATTTTTCAAATATATAATGTATTTTCTAAATAGAAAAGCCCAAGCTTGTTTTATATTTAATCTGGATGGAGAACATTGTTATGTTGTCACCAAAGCCCCTCTCCTAAACCGTATTTGTAGTTTTAATTTTTCACTGAAACGTAGTCTTCATTCCAACAGTAAAGTTATTATTAATTTGGTGAATATAAATATATCCAGTTCGGGGACGATCAAACAGGACTTCCAGAGCTATGCCAGCCCGAAATCTCATAATTTTCACGATTTTTTCCAAAATGTCCTGTAATATTTATGTGATTTACCGTTTTTTATTGTCTTTGTGTTTTTACCTCCTCCCCCTTCCTACTCTAATTTTGGACCCCTTTGAAATTAACTCCTGCGATACGCTCAACCTAACTGGCCTAAAGAAATTTGCTAAATTGGGTGCTCAGTTGCTTCAATGTTCAACTTTAGGCACAGAGGTACGGACTTTGAAGAAATTGAGCTCTGATGACGTAAATGCAGAGCTGCAAACATGATGGAAGCTATTATGAATGAAGCAGTGCAATCTAGTATTAGCACAAAAGACACTTCACTGCAAACGTGTTGCAAATCAGTTTTTTTTTTCAGTCATGGATACTATAGTAATTTCGTCAACGTTTTTTTTTTCTTTAACGTTGGCCATAAGACAAGAGAGATGCAAAAAAAAGAACTAAATGTAGTGGTCTTGATATAAGATTAATTTACAAAAAAAAATCCGAAAAAGAATTTTTCAAAGAAAAGTAAAGAGCCATATTAAACTTCAAAGCAGCAGAAATATAGTCCTATAATAATTCAAACTCAAAACACCCAGAAATCATAGGCAGCGCAATAGCGCGGCCTAAGTAAAGAACGATGTTGGCACAATGTATTATTATTATTTTTTTTTTTTTTAGACCAGAGCATTTCGTATCAAAAGAGTTGTCGTAGAAACTTCGAAAAGGCTCATTCGATTGGAAATTTGATGCGCTTGTGCCCTTATTAATAGTCGAAAGTGATTGGAGGAAAACTAACACCCCTCTGACACCCACTATTTCCCCAAACACATCCAATTAAAATTTTGAGATATCAATTTTGTTCGACGTAGCTAAAAAAGTCCGAAAATTATGTCTTTGAGGATGACACTCCCCCTACAGCTCTCAGGGCAAGGGTTGTGAGTTACATCATGGGGGCATATAAAGTTTTTGTAGAAAGTGTTGTCGTAGAAACTTCAAAAAGGGCTCATTAGATTGGAAATTGAAAGGGATAGGGCCCTATTCAATCGTCGAAAGTGATTAGGGGGCAACTAACCAATCTATCACGCCCATTATTTCCCTGAACAAATCCAATCGAGATTTTAAGATAGCCATTTTGTTCAACGTAGTTGAAAGCTCTGGAAATCAGGTCTTTGAGGATGACAACCCCCCACAGCCCTCAGGGCAAGGGCTATAAGTCATGCCCTGGGGGCATATAAGGTTTTTATAGGAATTTTTGTCGTAGAAACTTCAAAAAGGGCTCATTCGATGGAAATTGAAAGGGCTAGTGCCCTTTTTAATAGTCGAAAGTGATTGAAGGGCAACTAACCCTCCTCATGCCCACCATGTCCCCAAACACAAACAATCAAAACTTTAAGATAGCCATTTCGTTCAACGTAGTTGAAAGTTCTGGAAAGTAGGTCTTTGAGGATGGCAACCCCCTAGGCAAGGGTTGTAAGTTATGCCCTGGGGACATATAAGGTTTTTATAGAAAGTGTGGTTACATAAACTTCGGAGGAGGCTCATTGGATTGGTAATCAGACGCTCTAGTGATCTTTTTAAGATTCACTGTGATCGGAGGGCACAAATCGGAGTAATCGAAAGTAATCGGAGAAAGAATCACCTCCCCCACGCCCATCATTTCATCAAACACTTCCAATCAAAATTTTGAGATAACCATTTTGTTCAACGTATTTGAAAGGTCTAGAAATTATGTCTTTGAGGATAAAAAATCTCCCCAACCCTCAGGGCAGGGGTTGTTATGCCCTGGGGGCATATAAGGTTTTATTATAGAAAGCATGGTTACATAAACTTCGGAGGAGGCTCATTGGATTGGTAATCAGACGCTCAAGTGCTCTTTTTAAGATTCAATGTGATCGGAGGGCAGCTACCCCCCCCCCCACACATACACGTCGTGCGGTCTCGAAATGCATCTCATAGAAATTCTGAGATAGCCATTCTATTCAAAATAGTCTAAATATAATATAACAAGGCTTTTGGAGTTGAAACAAACCCCAGAGATTAGAAGCAAGGGTTGTAAATTATGCCCAGGGGGTAGTTAAGTTTTTTTTATGGAAGGGATAGTTGTGTAACTTTAGAAGAGGCTCATTTGGTTGAAAATTGGAAATTCTAGTTCTTTTCAAGCGTCAAAATTGATGGATGGCATTTAGCCCCCCCCTCTTCTATAACCCCTTTATTCACCAAACGCTTCTGATTGAAATTATGAGATTGCGATTTTTCTCAAAATAGTCCAAAGAAAATATAATAACATCTCTAGGGATGACACAGTCCTCCAGCGCCCTGGGGATAGGATTGTAAGTTATTTTAAGGGGGGATATAAGGTTTTTATTGACTGGGCGGTCGTATAAACAATAGATGGGGCTTATATGATTTGAAATTGGACGTTTTAGTGCCCTTTTTAAGAGTCAAAGTTATTTGAGAGCAAGCAGCCCTCCCCCCCCCTCCACGCTCAGCATTTGCCTTAACACCTCCAATCAAAATTCGGAGATAATAATTTTATTCATCATAGTTGACGGATTCAAAAATTATGTCTATGAGGAAGACACCTCCCCCCCCCCCGACTACAGCTCTCAGGGAAAGGGTTTTACGTTATTAAGTTATGCCGTTGGGGCATATTAGGTTCTTAGAAAAAGGGTGGTTGTATATGCTTTGAAGGGGACTCATTGGATTGGTAATCATAAGTTCTAATGCCCTTTTTAAGAGTCAAATTGATCAGAGCGTAGCTACCCCCCCCCCCTACACACACACACAAAAACCCGTCGTTTTTTCCTGAGATGCATACAATAGATATTTTGAGACAGTCCTTTTATTCAAAATAGTCCAAATATCATATAACAAGGTTTTTGAGTTCGATACAAAGCACCAGAGCCTGAGGGCGAGGGTTGTAAGTTATGCCCCTGGGGCATTTAAGGGTCTTATAGAAGAGATGGCTGTATAAGCTTTAGAGGTAGCTCATTTGGTTGAATTTGGAAGTTCTAGGTCCCTTTTAAGAGTCAATAGTGATGGAGTTCAAGTATCACCCCACCCAACTACCCCTATTTTCACCAAACGCATCTGACTGAAATTGTGCGATGGCAATTTTGTTTAAAATAGTCCAAAGAACATATAACAATGCTTCCAGGGTTGGCACAACCCCCGAAATACCTGGGACAAGATATTGCTGATATGCCCTTTTGACAACCTGCATACGGATGGCCGGTTGTCATCCGTACAACAGAAATGTTTTCTGAAAATTTCACCTTCATACCTTCATAGGTTGGGGATTTTGAGCTAGCCAGAAGACATTGTGTGTATTCATTTAATACTGCTTCTATGGTTACTGTAACTAACGACACTAATGGCATGAAGTTGAAACTTTTAGGGAATGTTTAGGAGGAGTTTCAATTAAACGAAGATCTATCTGCATGCAGGTATTAAAAGGGCATATAAGCTCTATAGGGCATATAAGGACATACGCAGCGATGCTCTATCATAGCTTGTAATATCATTGATATGTTAAAGGAGCTAATCTGATGGAAAAGGAGCATAGCTGAACGGTCTAGTAACTATATCTCTAGGGTTATTGGGTAGGTCAACCCCCCACAGTATTGTAATTTGCCCATTATGCTTAAAAGCTAAATGTTGCTTTAAAATTAAATCAAAACACACTGTTTGTATGCTGGTTGCCAATAAGACATCTCAGCAATATATCAAGAACGACTGAGGGTATTAAGTTCAAATTTTTGGGGCTAGTTCTATTACTAGTTCTGCTCTTAAAATTTTACTAAATCAAGAGTGTAATTGTATCCAGGCTGTGAAAGAGCATAGATATATTTTTTTGGGAATGGTATATGACTAAGAGGATGTATATGATTAAATTAAACACTACTATTTGTGTCATGATTTTTAAAAGAGTTTATGTTGTTAAAGAGTGGTGAAAAAGTTTCTCCACCATATAAATAGCAAGCTAAACTATAAATTCTTAAAGGAAAACCGGAAAGATTCGGACTATTATTTTCTTTTTCCCTGAAAAAAGACCATGTCAATACAAAACGAAAAGAAATTAATTAAAAATTTTTTTTCACAAAATACGTTTTTCCAAAAAAAGTAAAGAACTCCATTAGACTAAAAATGAAGAAAAATAGAATCAAACAATCCACCAAGCATACAACTACCACAAATCAGTATCAATAAATAAATGAAACCCAAAAGGAACAGATATTAAAATAACAGAGTCAAACTCAAAACAAGCAGAAATTATTATGGGTTCAAAACCCCTATGCTTTCTAAAAGCAAGAAAATAATTTATACAGTATTGAAAAAATTCTTTTAAATTTTTTTCACTTTTATAACTTTAAGAAATCAAAAATTAATTAGGATTTTAAGGAATGAATATCAGTGTATGTATATTAAACTGAATTTTTTTCAGTAAAGTACAAACTATTCTAATCAAGATCAAAGGAAAGAACCGAGGAGAATAAATGAATTATTCAATATAATGATATTAATTTCTTGGAAATCTTAAAACTTCCAGATACAACACTGTTTATTTTATTTAAGTTACCACACTGTACAAAAATACAATACTGTATCTTTTCTTATTTTTCAGTGTTATGAATATGAAAAAATCGTTTATAATATGTTTTATTTTCAATGAAGCATAAATGACGAATAGGCTTTACAACTGTGATGGGCTGGGCTCTTTTTAAATTCCCATAAATCTGTTAGGGTAATAAACTGTTACTATTAAGTTTAATTGAACTAATATTTAGGGTAGCCTATCATTCATAAATCAGCCTGTAATGGCAATTTTTTCCATTAGACAGTTTTTTTTGAAACGCGTGTTTAAACCTTTGGTTACTATGGGCCCTGGTTCGCTCTTTATTAGTCGCAGCCATCACTGCAACCACGATTATTGAGGTCAATGAATCTAAGTGTATAGTCTTTGATTAGGTCACCACTGCCTTAAATTAATATGCTTGGATCATACTTCCTGAATCTACGGTCATCCACCTTTCCTCAAATTGCACAAGAAAAGAATTCTAAACCTTTTCCCGTCGTTCTGGTTATGTTTTTATACATTTGACCCCTATGAACGGTGCATTGGCAATCTAAGGTAATAGACTTTTACTTTCACCTATATTGAAAAGTTCCTTATGACTATAGGTTTGGACACGAACGAAAACGGGCTCATGGTCTGGTCGACTTTCGAAATTTGGTATTGAATAATTGCATTTCTTGCATTATATAATGCATTATTGCATTATATTGAATAATTGCATTTCTCACGTCCACTAGTTTTTTTCGTAATTTGTTTGTTTCCCTTTACTAAATTCGGCGCTCCTTCGTGAAATAAGTTCATAAATACGGGCCTGTCTCTGTCTAAGGGGAAATGAGATAGGATCGTCGATCTAATGAAACGTGAGGTACATATTTTTGTGTATATAAGAATTTGTATGGTTTTGAAATATTGGTCCCCCCGCCTTTAAATATCCACTGTTCCATTCTAAAACTCTGGTTAGGTGCCGCAATGGACACACAAATCTTTTTTCTTTCTTTCTTTTTTTTACAGTAATAGCGGTTTTCGTTTGTTCGTATAATTGAAAAAAATAGTTCTATTTCTATGAAAATTAAATTAAAAAAAATCAAGTTTTTTCAACTGAAAGTAAAGAGCAGTATTAAAACTAAAAACAAACATAAATTATTACGGATATGAGAGGTTTTCCCCTTCCCTCAACAGCTACTCTTCACGCTTAAGTTTATTTATACTTTCTCTAAAACCTTCTTATTGTTCCAATTAAACGACCCTTGTGTTTCGGAGTTGTTCTTGAAAAATTGGGACAAAATTCCAACTTTAGCGTAAAGAGTAAGGTTTAGAGGAGGGGGCAACCTCCCTCACATGCGTAATAATTTCTTTTCGTTTTTTTAATGTTGCTTCTTACTTTCAGTTGAGAAAAAAAAATTAATTTCTGAATATTTATTTAAATAATGCCAGGAAATTTGGCCCCACCTCTACGGAAAAATCTCCCCTCCCCACGGAAATATCCTCTAGACAGTTCAATCCAATTCAGTTTACCCCTGACAGTTACCGCTAACATCTCCACGCTTAAAATTGAGTTGGCAAAGAGAAAGCAAGACATATAAAAAGAATTTTGTACAGGAATTCTGGCAAATTCCCCGAGTGTAAAATTTTTTCTTAAAAGTTCACCACCTGAAAACTTCCCTCTCCATGAAAAATTCTCTCCCTGGAAAATCCCCCTAGCAGAAAATTCGCCTCCGCCCCCAACGAACAAAATAGCTATCTTAAAATTTTTATGGGACGATTTTGGGGAAAAAAGGGGCGGGGCCTGGTTGCCCTCCAATATTTTGGTCACTTAAAAGGGGCATTAGAACTTTTAATTTCCATTCGAATGAGCCTTCTCTCGATGTTCTAGGACCACTGGATCGTTACGATGATCCCTGAAAAAACAAACAAAAAAAAACAAAAAAACAGACAAATAAACACGAATCTGTGATCTTTCTGGCAAAAAACAGAAATTTCCATATTTTGCAGAAAGGAGCTTGAAACCTCCACAGCAGGGTTCTCTGATACCCTGAATCACAAGTTGTGGTTTTCATTAAGATTCCTTGATATTTTGGGGGTTTCCCCCTTTTCGAAAATCAGGTAAATTGTCTCAGGCTCGTAGCCTTTCATAGATAACACTAACTTTAATGAAAACTTGTACATTTGGAATCAGTATAATAAGTCGATTTTTCATGTAAAAAAATATATATAAAAAATGTGTAAAAATATGTATTTTATGTATATAAAAGAGTAATGAGGGAACAGGGATTTGGGATAGAAATCCAGGGACCTGAGCTTTTAAAAGGTGTAGAATAACCGTTTTTCATATTCCTTAACTGTGTTAGAGTTGGGGAGGGGACTTAAGTGAAATTTGTGGGTAGTAATATTTGAAAAAAGCCTTGTTCAAAAAGCATCTTTTCGATAATAGGAGGAGAATGAGAAAATACCCAGGGGTACCTAAATGGATAAAAAAAACGGTACTTTTGTATTAGAGCTACCACACTCAAAATATCTTATCGCGAACATAAGACAGTAACTGGTTGTCATTGTCTTTATAACAGACAATATTAGCTTCGGCTCAGTGGGAAACTACATTGTAGCTATATTTTAATTAAATATTTGGTTGGTCTTTTGGCTAGGTTAGGTTAGTTTAGGTTACGTATTTAATATAATGCGGTCTATAATTCTTTAATTCTTCTATAATTCTTTGTTATAGTTTTCATAATTTTGTTGATAGTATTATATTTTCTTCATATTTTGTTTTATTTCATTAGCATTAACCAAACTTCGCTTCTCGACAGAACGCGAGTATGGTGGCTACAATACACAAGTACCAAAAAAATTAATGGATGAGACTAAATAGATGAAAAAAACCGTTTACCATTACCATATTACCGTATTCATCTGTAACCATTCATATGTAGTGATCTGTACTTTGATATTTCAAAGGGATCTTTTAAATCTTTTTGGTCCGGGTCTTCTCTCAACGACCCAAAGGCCTACGTGTCTGGTCACTTATCTCTACGTTTGACTCACCAACATTAATAGAAATAAATGGAGATATTGACCCTGACAATCTCGGTTAAAAAAACGGTGAAAGCTATAAAGGGGGGTTTAAAACTTGTTTCAAATAAACGGTATCATTTGATTTTTAACTTTTTTCGATAACAAAAAAAAAAAAAAACGTTTCTGAAACGTGATTTTAACTGACTTTAATCTTTACCTCGTACTATTTTCTAATTAAGAAAAGAAATTTTCTAAGAAATGATGGATAAATTAAAAATGTTGAAAAAAATGTTCCTTTTTAAAGTCGTTATTGACGTAGCCGTCCAAAGAGGAGGGCCCACTATTAGAAACCACGCGCACCAGGTGCCGTATTCCAAGCGTCACGGAAGTGTACCACGCGTTGTGGAAAGTCTGCCAAGCGTGGCGGAATTGCGACGCAAAATTGGTGTTCTGAGACGTACACCCGGTGGCGGAAAGTGGGTGCCACCTTAATTAAAACCCATATCAGATTTTCCTAAAAATTTTGGCCTTAAAAGTTAAGGATAGGCTATTATCCTAAATGAGTGCATTAAATTCAAGATAAAACTTTTATGTATATCAGCTAGTTTTATTCCTCAAAAGTGATTTGCTTTTTCCGAAAGATGAGATGGTATGCAATTATATCTTATTTCAGACATGTGCGAGAGGGGGCTTCATGTCTGGTTTTCTAAATGCAGTATTTTGGACAACGTTGCCATATCTGTTTTGAGGATTTGGGCAATTTTAACCTCCTCCCACCCAAAATCTAAGCTTTTCCCATGAAGAATCTCTACTTACGAACATTCCTTATCCTACTTACCGGGGTAGTTGCACAAAAGTTAAGTTAAGAAAAATAAACTTTAAAACTTTAAAGCCTGGAACTAACAATTATTCTACTTCGTCTTAATAAAATAGCAAGTATTTTTCAAATCAAATTTCACAATGCAACAAATTTAAAAATTTACCTACAATGTTTTTCCTTTTTCAGTTTTTCAATGAAAGTACCAAAGAAGAGAGTTTTCAATGAAAATACCCCCCCCCAAAAAAAAGGTACTTCCTCGTAATAAATACAGTAATTTTTTTTCTTTTATATATTTTAAATAGCAAGTTCTTGGATTCAAATCAAAATCTGGATTTAGATTCGAGACTATTTTTGGGGGCCTAGGCTGTGCCAGTGGATGATGTAACAATAGAAAGTTTCAGTGTTTTAGTTGCAGCGTTTATTTTGAGTTTTGGTTTTTTATTTTGTCTTTTGGACTTATACCTGCATTTCCTTTATTATTCTACACTGAGGACAATTGAGCGGAGGTCTCAACCGAAATATTTACATAATTTTTTCTTCTGTTTTTCACTGGCTGTTATTGTCCTCGTTTCTCTCTTCTTCGTGAATTTTTGTTTTGTCATGATTAGCCAGTATGGTCTCAGAAATTATTTAGAAAATGTACGTTTTTTTACTCCGTTTTAGTAAATTTTTTAAACCTTAAACGACAATACTGCTATTAATTGATCGAAAGGATTTAGCGTTATCCATGTACTGAAATATATTATCGAACCCCGCTTTGTATTTGTTTTAGGTTGAAAAATTAATAAAATATGTATTTTTTTTTATTTTTATGTAGCTTTGGATAATTCCCTAAGAAAAATTATAAGTAATATCGTAATTTTGGCCTGATGAATTGATTAATCTTAAGCTAATGAATCCAGCTAATGAACTAATTATCTCTTTTTTTTTGTACACGTTCCAGCTTTAATCTGAACGTTTCAAAGGATCACGTTTTAAAAGGATCACAAACCTTAAGGCGAAACGGTGCCTTAAAGCATTTCCATATTTCGTCCGTTATAGATTGTTTTTAGTTTGTATGGGCAAACTGTTTATAATTGGTTGGGTGGTCTTGCCATAACTTGGATAAGAAATCCCAATAAATGACAAAAACTAAAAACTAACAACTTCTTTCTTGAAATACTATAAAACTGTTTGACTTCTCGCATCTTGTGCTGGAGATAGAGGTATTTACCTTTAATGAAACTTAAATCATCAGTTTTTTTTTTTTTTTTTTTTTTTTTTTTTTTTTTTTTTTTTTTTAATGGAGGGTTCATGAAAGGACAGCCCCTAAAAATATGCTAGCATAATGCTAGGAAAGCGCAAAAAATCAGCTCAAAGAATTATCATTTGAGCATTTTGGACGCTTTTCTTGTGGTGTCACCCGCTTTGATTGACAACCTCGCCGACAAAAGGGTTGTGAAATTTCACTGTCTTTTCAATCAAGTTTCAAGCCAAACCACAGATTCTCAACAACTTTCGATGATGGCTACCGCTGCGAGAATTTGCTAATTGTCCCTTTGTCTTTGTGATGGTCAGCTGAGGCTAAAACTCACAAAATGACAAGGTATCGTACCGCCTTAAAAGGACTTAAATTTTTTTATTTTATCTCCTTACCAAAATAATTATTAACTTATGCATTTGTTCATTAAATATAGTAACGGAAGTACTTTTTTTCTCTCTTGCAACGTCACACAATCCTTGATCTTTGTGAGCGGGCCTTTAGGACACTGTACTTTGCTTCCTTATCTAAATACAA
This sequence comes from Artemia sp. Qi Xiang Cuo, assembly GCF_049724085.1. NCBI lineage: Eukaryota > Metazoa > Arthropoda > Branchiopoda > Anostraca > Artemiidae > Artemia > Artemia sp. Qi Xiang Cuo. Next base: position 59,941,379 of record NC_142805.1, read on the forward strand.
CTGGTATTATGAAACATGAAAAAATATGCCGAATCGTGCGCGAATGTGTATATTAATTTCAGCGGTAGTGTGGGCTCAATTAGTCGAACAGTAAAAGACAGTGGAAATGCCAAAAAGCTTAAAAAGTCATGAAGGTTTTGGGGGATCTGATACTTTTCTGCTTATGTAGCCTACCTCTGATAAAATGTTATTTTCTATTATAATTGAGTTTTTTTAGTCTCCTTCCTCAAATTACCTCAAACCGAGATACGACTTGTAATTGATTTCCAAGCATGGCAAAAGAAAAAAAAATCTAAAATACTGGCGAAAGCTAAAGTTTTCCTTTTTTATTTTTCATATTTTTTTGTGCTTTTCTATCTTAAAAAATAGCATTTAAGCCTGGAACACACGTAGCTTTCTTTGTGAAATTCCAATTTAAATTCAAACGAAATCAAAATAGAATAACGGGCAAAAATGTTAATGGCATTCACATGCAATTTCAGGAAGACTACCATGCCTAGACATGTATATCTGGTCATGCACTTGTGTAAGCATGGAGGTTCAGCCGAATATACATGTGAACGCCACTTAATTGCAAAAACTTAAAAATGTATGTGCATTTTTGTTACATTTTATGAGTTGGATAAAAATGTCGGGGGGGGGGGGGGGTTCACAACAGGTTTTCCTCTGGATACGCCCTTGTCTTATAGTTTGCATCTCTTTAAAAAATATTTCTCGGTTCAGAGGAAAGAGGTCAATCTAACATTAAATTTCAGATACAGATTTCTAGACTTCAAAACTGAATGCTTGGCTGCAGCTTGTCGCAGCCAATGACCGATTTCTACATGTGAACAGGAGCTGCCTGGGTATCAAAATGTGGACAAATGCATAGCCCAACACAATGCAAGTCCTAACTAGACGTGCATCTGTTCGCGGTTTGAAGAGAACGAGCGTTGGGGGGGGGGATTATAAGGAAAGTCCGAATTAAAAAAAAGTTTGAAATTCGAGTTTCGCTCTTTACTTCCTTAAAACCAAACTTGTTATTTCTATTACTATTTGGCAGTTTTAAGTTGTTCAATTAACCGAAAAATAGTTTCTTGGCTTTCTTGATTTTCTTGGCATAAAATATCAGTTTCGCTCTTAACTTCCTTAAGAAAAACTTGTTTCTTATATCAGCATTTGCCACTTTTAAGATTACAGTCACGTAGTCAAGTACATTCGACACCTGTTGCAATATATTAGGGGTCTTAAGTTCCGAAGTTGCCGATTCTAAATCTTCATAATTAAATAATTAAAACGACTAACATTAATTTTTAGAGACATGATTATGAATATATTTCCAGGTCTACATACACTTCAAAATGAAAGTCCGATTGAAACAAATAAAGGCGAACTACTTCTACAACTATTAACAATTCATATCTGCACCAAGCCCCCTGGGGCCAGCACATCTACACAGCTTCCTCCTTGATCTTAATCTATTCAAAGCTTCACTCGTTACCCCCTCCCGTGAAGTTCCAACTTCCATTAAATCTTTTCTAATGCCCTCTTCTTACTTCATTCGGGGGTGACCTGATTTTAGTTTAGCCCTTGACCGGGACGTACGTAGCTTCTTGTCGGGGGGGGCATCTGGTTCTGTTGTGAAGGGTGGGGGAGCTGAAGTTATATTGGCAGTTCACAAAACCTGATATTGCCAGCAAGTTCTATCATACCTAAGAAATCTTTATTAATAAGTAATCACCAAAAATTATAAAAGTCTTCAATAAACTTCACCATTAATCTTCTTGAATTAGAGCAAAAAATTTCCAAGCTATTATGGATAATTGCTTCTTGTTAGACTTTTATTCTGTCATTCCAGCCTTTTCAACCATCTACCTTTTATCAACTGCTTTTTTAGCCATCTATCTTTTTTCAACCATCTGATTTTCTAGCCATATTTAGTGTAAATTTGAAGTTCTAGAGGGGCAGCTTCCCCCCTCTTCCCTCCCCTGTAAACGCCCATGGCCTCTGATGGATCGCCAAAAAGCATAATGTTCTGCAATTTATCATCCTTCATCAGTAAAACGTGACCTAGCCATCCTGAATTTCTTTCATTACATCCCTAGAAAGTATAATTGGACTATATTTTTCGTATAGCTTCTTCTTTGATATATGGTCAGTCAAACGAATATTTGAAACTATCCTTTGACAGTTTCAAACAGTTCGTGGTAACGAACTTTAAGTAAGGAACGAATCGGTCCAAAAGTAGCCAAAACTCTAAAAAATGGAGTTTTGATAACCATATATACATAAAAAGAATCGACTTTTTATGCTGATTCTAAATACATAAAATTCATTAAGTTTAATTTTACCCACCAAAAGCTGATGGATTTGGAATTTTTGGCGAGAAGAAAGATTACGGATACATGTTTATTTGTTGTTGTTTTTTTCCTAGGAGTGATCGTATGAAGCCAATAATCCTAGAAGATCGGGAGAGGGTTCAATTGAATGGGAATAAGAAATTCTAGTGCCTTTTTAAGTGACCTTAAAGATTGGATGGCAAATAGTCCCCCTGGCGTGTCCGTTTTCCTCCAAAAGACATCCATTCAAAATTTGAGATAACCATTTGATTCAGCTTAGTTGACAGTCTAATACCTATAACTTGGGGGAAGAAATTGTTGGAAATGAAATTTTTTCTATAGAAGGAAAACTTTCTCTGAAATTCTTAATTTCTGAATATCTGAAATTCGGAATGAAATAACCATTTGATTCAGCTTAGTAGACAGTCTAATACCTATGCCTTGGGGGAAGAAATTTTTTGAAATGAAATTTTTTTCTATTGAAGGAAAACTTTCTCTGAAATTCTGAATTTCTGAATATCTGAAATTCTGAATATCTGAAATTCGGAATGAGATAACCATTTGATTCAGCTTAGTTGACAGTCTAATACCTATGCCTTGGGGGAAGAAATTTTTTGAAATGAAATTAGTTTTTCTATAGAAGGAAAACTTTCTCTGAAATTCTGAATATCTGAAATTCTGAATATCTGAAATTCGGAATGAGATAACCATTTGATTCAGCTTAGTTGACAGTCAAATACCTATGCCCTAGGGGAAGAAATTTTTGGAAATGAAATTTTTTCTATAGAAGGAAAACTTTCTCTGAAATTCTGAATTTCTTAATATCTGAATTTTTATACCAATGCATCAAACGTGAATATCCAAACACAGGGGCGATGTGATGAAATGAGACGATAAGATCGAATGTTTTATCTTTTCTTTTACTTTCTTTCGAATTAGTTTTTTTTTTGTTTTTTTAGTAGACTTTGTTGATTGACCTTCCAGTTAAACAAGTACTGAAAGAACCAATAATTCAATTTTTCAACCGAAAATATAAGAAAAAAATAACAGAAGCGGTTATAGATAAGGCAACAAAACGGAAAACACAAGAACTTTCCCTCTCACAAGCGATATTCACGTGACGGAAAAACTAATTATTTAATTTTGGGACACACACACATATATATATATATATATATATATATATATATATATATATATATATATATATATATATATATATATATATATAATATATATATATATATATATATATATATATATATATATATATATATATATATATATATATATATATATATATATATATATATATATATATATATATATATATATATAATTATAAACCTGTCAAGTAAAAACAGATCAAGATTATCAAGGACAAATGTTTGGGTTTTACTTCCACTAATTGAAATAATAAGCCCCATTTGATTCATTTCTTCTTTGTTCGTAGAACAGAAAGCCTGGTTGATCTTTGCAGGATGATCTTTTTTTCAAATATAAAACATTTCGAGTGCGAAAAATAAGTCTTTAACTATGCATCTTTGTAATTTTTGCATAAACTATTTTAATTATTGACCGTCGACTGGTTCCTCGCTGATGGGACAGGGTGAATAACAACAATTTTAGAAGTTGTATATTATGTACCTTTGTTGTGAGTAATGGGGGGGGGGGGTGAGAAATTTGGATTTTCTTCTTTGAAGACAAACAATATATTATAAGCCAATAGTTTCTTGCATTTTGAAGGATAACTGGGCTGGCAAAAAAAAAAGTTTGTAATTTTACCCCGCCTCCGCGAAATTCTGTAAGCCTGGCGTTCCCTGGACAAATCACTGAGAGTTCTATGACTTGTTGCAGCCTGGTCCGTTTCAGCCACTGTGTATAGATAATATGTATTATGTATATACTGTGGTTTCAGCTGTGAAAGAGAATCCTAACCATGCTTGGCTCTTATGACAGTTATTACATGAAGAATTTATGATTAACAAATGAAACTTGACGAAAATTAATAAAAAAAAAGAAAATGTTCGTTTGAGCTGTGCTTCTTACAATGGTAACAAAAGATACAGTTCGGTGATCGAACTTTAGTTGCACGAAATCTTGATAATATTTATTAGTTGAAAATTGCCTTTTGCTCAGTTGCACATCCAAGGGCACGATGGAAAGAAGGCATTTTCCCCTAGACTCCCCCCACCCAAGATTTTGAACATTTTATATTTTACATTTTCATTGGAAAACACCTTTTTTGGTATTATGATAAAACAAAATTAAGAAAAAACAATCTTGCCCCCCCCACCTTTAGGTACTTAAAAATATATTTTGCCCCTTACCCCACATTTTTGTGAATTGACGCCAGTGTCACACATCTTCGTAATTTTTTAGGTACTGGTGTATTATATGGGCCTTTCTAAAAAGTCAAGTTTGGTTAGTGCTAATGAAATAAAATAAAATAAGATGAATATATAATATTTTATAAACAAATTTGGGCTATATATTGGCACATTAGGGGGTGTGGGGGGTAAAGCATACCATATATTAAATACGTAACCTAACCTAGCCTAGGTACCTTTCCCCCCCCCCTAAACCCCCAAAAAACAACAGTTTAAATATCGTAAACGCAATGAAAACCACGCTTTGCATTGCATGCATTACTCTATAGTGGTCTACTGTATTAACCCGTCTGGCGGGTTTTTCGTGACTGGTTTCCTTGTAAAGGCCCATATAACGCACCAGTACCATTTTTATTTACTCTACCTTTTTATGCTTAGTCAAACGATGCTGCAAGTTCAGTATGAGGAAATGTTTTAATATCCACATAATTGTCTTTTGTTGTTTGTTCAATTGTCGTTTCCTACTTTATCTGGTACTTTCGCTTTAGATGGGCCTCTCTAAAAAGTTAAGTTTGGTCAATGCTAATGAAATAAAATAAAATAGGATGACTATATAATAGTTTAAAGCAAATTTGGGCTATATATTTGCACATTAGTGGGAGTGGGGAGGGGGGGGCAAAGCATAGCATATATTAAATACGTAACCTAACCTAACCTGGGTACCTTTTCCCCCATCTAAACTCCAAAAAACCACAGTTTAATATCGTATACGCAATTAAAACCACGCTAGACAAAGTATTTCTCTCAGCGGTGTCTTGAATCATCTTGTATCAAAACGGGTTTTTCAACGCTCGTTTGACTGTAGCATCTAGCATCTCTTATATGACTTCTTTAGGGGGGCCAATCTAATGCAAAAGTACCCTTTATCTTTTACCATATTTTAGGCCTCGGCGGTTTTCCAGTTTAGGGTGGGTTTGGTTACGAATTTTGATGCATAGTCAATCAATCAATCAATTTATTCAATCAATAAACTTAACAAAATACACTTCAATATAAACTCCCCCGTAAGGCTCTATGGCCAGGAAAAAACAGGGGAGAAACAAAGTGAAGCAAATACATAAAAAACAAAAACATTTTCAGCATCATACATTCACACCTTTAAGATACTCAACACAAGAAAAAAAAATTAAATATACCAAAAAAAAAATAAACAAGAGAAAAAAAAATCATAAAATACAATGATCCACATAAAAAAAGAAGAGAGAGAAAAAAAATCAAAAACTAAACAGGGGACTGCCAAGCAATCAATTTATTCCGTGTGGACTACCCTATGATCAATCAATCAATCAATTTAATCAACCAATAAAATTACGACAAAAACACTTCAATATAGAACCCCCCGTAAGGTTCTATGGCCAGGAAAAAAAAGGGGGAAAAACTGAAAAACCATAAATAATAAAAAAAAAAAAACTATTTTCAACATAATGTATTTCAACCTTTCAAAGACTCAACACACACACACACACACAAAACAAAACAAAAAAGAGAAGAAAAAAAAATGATTAAAAGACCCAAACAAAAAGCGATTTTTATGAGACCCCGCCCCCACCCCCGAACAAAGAAAAAGAAAAAAAAAGATAAAAAAAAGATTAAAAAAAAAGACAAAAAAAGATGTAGGACAATCCTATAAATTAAACCAAATTCCAAAAATATAATTGAAACCAAGCCACAAAAAATAATAGACAAACTCAGTACCCCTCACAACACACGTTTCCAACCAGGCTAGTAATTTGCCGTCTCCATTGTCATCAAATCGTATATGGTATGGAGTTGATGTTTGTATTTTGAAATATTACTAATTTTGACCAGTGACTTTGAAAGGTTTGTATTTATGTACAATGACGAATCAGAAATTTTCACGGCAATAATTTTGTTTGCAAGAAAGGTGTTGGTAACAGTACTGCTAATTGCCTTTTCCAAAATAAGCACCATAATAACAAAATTCTCACTTTATTACATTCCATTATATTTATTACAGTTTCAGAGTCTCTTCCAGTATAATTAAATGTTCATGTAGCACGGACATGTATCTAGGAACTAGATACATGTCTAGATAAATGGAGCTGTGCTAGAAGCGATTCTGAAAACCAAATAAATAGAAAGTTTCTGCACAGCATAAAGAAGTAATAATTTTATTATAATAATATGTAGTTCAGAAACGTAGAGGGCTTGGGGATACCGCTGCCTCCACTTTATATTGCAAATTACTAAAAATGCCCACATAAAAGGATATGAGATACTTCCATAAAGGGAACAGAAACAGGATTATAGGATAGGCTTAACCCAAATTTACCCAATAGAAAACCTTCTGTCTTTTAGCCCTCCTCCCCTAGTATCCAGTGTTTCCCCTAGCGCAGTGACATATTTTAAGAAATATTTGGTATATTGTGAATTTTAGGCCGATAAACTAAACTATTACCCCATCCCTATACATTGACAAGTTGAAATGGTGTCTCGGTTGAGGAAGGTTTTGCCTCTGAGTGTATTCTCGGTGTGACAACAACTTAATAATATTTAATAAAATTCAAATTTTTCGTAGCAGGTGAGAACAAATTAACAGCTGAAACGATCAAAATTTAGCTTTGCATTAAGTTTTGTATTTTTTTTTTTTGTGAATACGGTTAGCTAACATCTTTAGTGTTTAAACATCATCATTTGCACACACAAAATTCTGCACAAACATCATCAAGTTGGTTAATTGGAGGTAAATGACAAATCTAATGAGTTTAAGGAATTTGAGCCTTTGTGAGATGCTTTTATTAATAAATCATTCCAGACTGGTCATTTATTCGTATTGAATGTAAATTAAATACGAATTAAGTTGTAAACACCTGGAATCCATCCTCTGTTCTAGGGACTTCGTTTTAAGAATATATTTTTTATATTAATTTGACGGGTTATGTTTTATAAAAAAAAAAAATAATTGCTGGCTAAATGAATATATTTACGGTGAAAAAATATATTTTTTTCACCGTAATTTTTTTTTTTTTTTTTTTTTTTATATACAATTTTGTTGTATTTTTGAATTTAGGCTTCCTCTTTAAAATAAAAAAAATGAGCATATATTATCTATTGTTTAAAACTGTCTAGTATTTTTGAAATTGTGAATCTCATGTAAAAAAAACAACTTAAAAATTAACTTTTTTCTAAATAAACATTTAGTACCTTCTATAAAAAGCTTCGTATCTATCATTTTTGTATTCCTTATTCAGATAAATTGTTTGATCAAAGCAATAGTCTATTTTAGTTTCACTCGATGAGCTAATATTTGCAAATATCTTTCACTCTGTTTACTAAAAAGGATATGAGTCAAGTTCATATAATACCCAAACGTTTTATACCGCCGTTCTTAGTAGGCCTACCTTTGCTTGTGATGTGGTAGTCATCACGTTTTCAAAGGAACAGGTTGGTGCAGGATCTTCTCCATTGATAGGAAAACGTGGTTGAGCTCATACAACGTGATTATGGCAGTGCAAAGATTCATTATTTTTTTTACCCAACCCCAAACTGGAAGAACTACTTTATTGAACTCTGGAATTCAAATTATCCATTTGAGCTAATTTGAGGTATCTCCATGCAACTGGATTGTTTGCAGGTGGGAGTTTGACTGCTTTCGGGTTGACCCAAGCACGTACACAAGGATTTATTTTGGGAGAGGGTGGGGTCAGACTTAAAGGAGGAGGAAGAGATCCCTATTAGCACATAATTTTTCAAATTTTTAATTTATAATTATCAAAGTTCAAAAGGACAAAAATACCTCTATTAGGATAACTAGAAAGAAGGTACTTACGAGTTATCCCGACCACACTCAAGAGGTGAAGTTAGGTTAATCATAATGAAATATACCGAAATCTGATAAAAATATAATACTTTAGTAAAAAAATTATGGAAACTGCAACAGAGAATTATAGAAAACAGGCCGCCCAGAACGCATTATATTAAATGCCTAACCTAACCAACGCTATATATCAAGTATTTAATTAAAATATACCTGCATAGTAGTTTATCTCACTCAGGTTAAGCTGATTATCTTCAAGAGAAATACAGAGAAACCGGGTTTAAACAGACCAAGAACAACAGCTTGGTCGGTATAATACGTAAGTACCCATAATTTAAGTTTTCAATTATAATTGTCAAAGTTCAAAAGGACAAAAATATGTTGTACAAGGAAAACTAGAGAAAACAAAATATTCAAAAATGTTTGAGGGGACTCAGAAGGTGATTTTGGTAAGTTCGGATCCCACTGGGCACCGAATGAAATGAAGGTGATCGTGTGCAAACATTTGAGAAGCGCAATATCAGAGAGGGGAGTGGGTAAAACGCAATACAAAAATACCGTTATTTCTATTTTTATGCAGTTTCGTCAAAGAGAAAAAGAGACATTACTGTCCTGTACTTTTGTGTAGCGTTGGGCGATATTTTGATTAATCGATATATCGATATTTTTACTTTTGATATTCGATGTATCGATATTGATATTTTGGATCAGTTTTTTGCTATCTCATGGATTTGTTGAAGTTTAGTAAGACAAATGGTAAATAAAGGGTATTTTGTATAGCTCTTTTTCAAAATTCAAATAATATAAAATCAAACAGTAAAAATAAACTTCGATTACATAAATGAATATAATAAAAACCCAGATTTGGAATTATTCAGGCTCAGGAAAAGAGGAAAATAAACTACTGGCTATTCAAAAATATCAGCATGTCAATGTTTTTCCTGACTGTCGGTTCCGCCGTTCAGTGATTATCTGACCAGCCTTGGAAAACACTCTTTCAGAAGGGACACTGGTAGCGGACACAGACATGAATTCCATTGCAACTTCGTGGAGGTGTTTTTGGGACCCCTTAGCATGAGACTTCCACCACTTGAATGGACAAGCTTCTCTTGAAACTGTTGGCTCTCTATTGAAAGTTTGTAGAGCCATGATATATTCTGCTGCTGTCGAAGTGTGTCCTGTATTGACTGTAAGGACTTCATCGTGTGAACCCCACAAACTGGCTTGATTCTGATATGACTGCATTGCAGGGACTGCGATGGTACTTGTATCTTCTGATCGAGATTCAGCAGCCATCAAAGCCGAATCTAGCTCGTTTGTAATTTTTTTCCCAATTTATAGAAGATCGTCTAGTGGCACAAACATATTTTTGAAAGGTAGATCAAGATAAGGAACATTAATGACGGGTTTGATTTAAACATGACCGATAAATCTAGAATATATTCAATTCAGCAAAGGCTTGCAAAGCTCATCAGCCACATCCGAAAATCCACCAAAATCTACCTGAACAAGATTGCGTCTCAAAAATTAGACAAAGGCAGGACTTCCGAGATGGGGGATATCTTTCAGAAGAGAGCTCAATAGTTGCCACTTTAAAGGGTGTAAGCACCGCAATTACGTTTGAAATAACACCCCACTCACTATCAGTGAGTATGATGTCCACTTTACCGAGAAGCGCAAGCGAGCTTGTTACCGACTCTTTCAAATCTTGTAGACTACGCAACATAGTGAGAAGCGAATTCCATCTAGTGGTCACATCAGGTTTAGTTTTTTTGGTGCAAACATTGTCAATAGAGATTTGAACCTGGCACAGCTATTCGGTAGCTACAACACTACGTCTGAAAAAGCTGACAATATTTCTAGCCTTTTGGACGAGAGGCAACAATTCAGCAATATCATTAATAGCGCCCCTCTTCCCACATCCAGTTTAGAGTATGTGCGAAGCACGAAACATGTATCCATCCTGTACCTACTTGGGATGCAGCATCCTCTACGGCCCGAACTACATGTGCTCCATTATCAGTTACTACAGCAACAACCTTTTCCTTGATCCCCCACTAAGTGATAATTTTCATAAGGTGAGCCTTAATAGCATCAGCAGTATATATATTTTTTCAGACTGAGAAAATTCACCCCATCTGATCGGCTAGTTTAGCTCTGATAACTTTCAAAATCCGAACTTTTCATTGTAAAATCATTTGTTGAGTTTTTCATTCTCAGTTGGTAATAATTCACACGTATCTGAATCGGGAGCCGAAAGTGAATTCCTGCGAAAAAGATGCCAGGGTAAGATGTAAAATAAGGATAAATAAAATCAATTATAGATGAAAGAATTAAAACCTGCAAAGAATCTCGAAGATTTATGCTGAAAATTTGCAGAATTTTCATGTGGTGGGTTTTCCGCGGGGAATATAGGGAATTAGAGACCCCTAAAAAATATCGGTTTCGATTATACGTTTTGATATTTCGTCCGATATATCGATATATCAGTATCGATATCAAATATCGCCCAACACTACTTTTGTGTTCAAAAGTGTTGTTTTGATTCCCTTGGGTAATTTTTCTGACACCGGTCAGCACGTATTTTTCTTAGCCAGCCAAATGATTCCTAAAGCGTATGTCACAAATATTGGACTTACCAGCTGGCAAGAGTATATCCAGGATTTTTTCTGGGGAGGGGATGCAAAAAAGCTTTAAAACGAATCAAAATTTGTTTATATGTATTTATTTTACGCTTATACCAATCGGACAAAAATTTCGTCTTTAGTCTTAAGTATTTTAATCTTTGGTAGTGCAATTTCTCGCTAACAAAAACCGATTCAGTAAATGAATTCAGCTGAATTCTAAAGTGATGAGCTTATAATTTACATCGTAGATTCTTCTTTTTTCAACCTTTCTTTCGTGTACATTTGTGTGCCGTATCAGTTCTTATTTCCAGCAATTATTCCGTATAAAGTACTTAGCGCTTTTAAAAAAGCTTCCTATTCTAATTCAACGGCCATCGTGTTTCACGAGTCATTCTTAAAAAATTGGGACAAACAGCAAAACTTTAGCGTAAAGGGCAAGGTATTGAGGAGGGGGGAAATCTCTTCATATACGGAATAATTTCTGTTCGTTTTGAGCTTTAATATTGCTCCTTACTTCCAGTTGAAAAAATTTGTTTTTTAAATTTAATTTATGATTGTTTTTCAAATAATGCCGGTAAATCCGGCTTACCTTCTATGAAAAACCCCGTCCTCTCACGGGAAACTCCTCCGTTGAAAGTTCTACCCACGAAAAATGCGCACACTCTTAGCGTTTCTTCCGGATAATTCCATCCCCGCTTAAAATAACCCCCCCCCCCCCCCTCCCTCCTCTCTCTAAAATTTCTTGCAGAAAATTCAGCCTGAAAAATTGTTCTTAGAACACTTTCATTTGAAAAATGACTTCAAGCTCTAATCATTTTTCTGATCACTCGGGAAATCCCCTCTTACAAGGAATTTTTTCCTGAAAATCAAAACAGGCTGAAAATTTCCCCTAAACAAGTCCCCCGTACCATATTCAGATGTAAAATTGAGTTGACAAAGAGAAAGTAAGACAAGTTAAAAGAATTTCGAATAGGAATTCTGTCAAATCCGTTCAGTTTGAATTTTACCCTAGAAAGTACACCGTGGAAATTTGCCACCCAATGGGAAATTATCCTTATGGAAATCCACCCCAAGCACAAAATAACCCACCGAAAATGTCTATATACTTCCCAATAACAAATACTAGCCTATACGTAAACAATCGACAAATGTTTTAACATAAAGACCTATCCCCAGGGGTTGTGGGGGGCCATGTTATCTCCAAAGGCATAGCTATTGGATCTTTCAACTATGCTGAAAAAAATGACTATCTTAAAATTTGAACTTTGGGGGGAGGGTGTTGAAGGGGGGCTAGTTGCTTCAACATTTTTGGTCACTTCAAAAGGGCACTAGAATTTTACTTTCTGTTCAAGTGAGACCTATCCCAAAGTTCTACGACTATTGGTTCGATACGATCACCCCGCGGTAAAAGAAAAGATAGAAAAAAAAATAATAAACACGCATCCGTGATCCTCCTTTTCGGAGGATCACGGATGCGTGTTTATTATTTTTTTTTTTTTTTCGGAGGATGCGTGAAAAATTACAAAATTCCACATTTTTGCAGATAGGAGCTTGAAACCTCTATACTAGGGTTCTCTGATACGCTGAATCTGATGGTGTGAATTTCATGAAAATTATTTGACTTTTAGGGGATGTTTCCCTCTTTTTCGAAAATCAGGTAAACTTTCTTAGGCTCGTAGCTTTTTATAGGCAACACTAAGCTTAATGCATCATATATATTTGGAATCAGCATAATAAGCCGATTGTTTTGATATAGCCTATCTATTGATATCAACACTCCCTTTCTTAGAGTTTTGGTTACTATTGAGTCGTGTCGCTCCTTACTTGCAGTTTGACCAGAGATCTCGAACCGTTTTGACCAGAGATGCCCCACTAAACTTGTTTTTATTGCCTTTTTGCGCCCAATGACATCAATTTTTGTCCAAAGAGATCAAAATGCCAAGAATTGCAGTTCCTAAGATATTCATCGATTTGGTCTGAAACCTTGGTTAGATGGTTTTGACCCTCCCCTTCATCTTGAAAAACGGCTCTAGATTAGACCTATCAAGATCTACAATTTGACCAAGATCTACAATTAGATCTACAGTGGGTTCCAAAGCTGTTAATAAATCTTCCGCAGATGGTGACCTTTATAGTGGTGACCTTACCGCAGATGGTAAGCCATTTAACCAAATAAAAGTAAAATTAATATGCAAATTTCTTTTTAATTATTCATGTACGGTGAGCCAAAATCCAAACCTGAATTAATTCAAAAACGTTCAGAAATTAAATAAAGTTTTTTTTTTTAACTGAAAGTAAGGAGCGACATTAAAACTCAAAACGAACAGAAATTATTCTGTATATGAAAGGGGCTGTCCCCTCCTCAACGCCCCGCTCTTTACGCTAAAGTTTTTTATTGTTTTGTAAATTAGAGTTTTGAGAAATAGTTGAACTTTATCGTAAAGAGCGGGGCGTTGAGGAGGGGACAGCCCCTTTCATATTCGGAATATTTTCTGTTCGTTTTAAGTTTTAATGTCGCTCCTTACTTTCAGTTAAAAAAAACTTGTTTTTTTATTTAATTTCTGAATGTTTTTGAATTAATTAAGGTTTTGTATTTGGCCCACCGTACATTAATAATTCAAACGAAATTTGCATATTAATTTTACTTTTTTTTAAAACTAATAATGACCTTATAAATAACCTATGTTTTATTTTTATTCCAGTTACTTAAGAATGACTGCTGAATCACAAAGGCTGTTTAATTAGAATAATAACCTCTTTTAAAAGTTAAAAAAAACTTTAGCGTAAGAGCGAGCTGTTGAGGAGAGGCTTATATACATAATATTTTCTGTTCGTTTCAAGTTTTAATGTTGCTCCTTACTTTCAGTTAAAAAAACATGTTTTTTATTTAATTTCTGATTGTTTTTTATTTAATACTTGGAAATCCAGCGCCCCCACATAGAAATTATCTTCCCCCATGAAAATTACTCCTTGGGAAGATTATCCTAAGTAACATCTTCCCTCGACCACCCCCCCTCCCCTACAGGAAAAAATTCCCCTGAAAATGTCTGTATATTTCCCAATAACCAATACTATATGTAAACAATGGGCAAAGCTCATAACTTGCAGTCCTTCCCCCGGGGACTGTGAGGGATTAAGTCGTCCTCAGAGACATAGTTATTAAGTTTTTCGACTATGCTGAATTAAATGGCTATCTCAAAATTTTGATCCGGTGACTTTGGGGAAAAAATGAGCGTGGGAGGGGGCCTAGTTGCCCTCTAATTTTTTGTCACTTAAAAAGGGCACTAAAATTTTTAATTTCCGTTCGAATCAGCCCTCTCGCGACATTTTAACACCACTGGGTCGATTCGATCATCCTTGGAAAAAAAAAAAAATAAGCACACATCCGTGATCTTTCTTCTGGCAAAAAATACAAAATTCCATATTTTTGCAGATAGGAACTTGAAAACTCTATAGTAGGGCTATCTGTTACGCTGAATGTCTTTTCTATGACTTTTAGGGGGTGTTTCCCACTTTTTTCGAAAATAAGGCAAATTTTCTCGGGCTCGTATCTTTTGATGAGTGAGGTTAAACTTGATGAAACTTATATATTTAAAATCAGCATAAAAATACGATTCTTTTGATGCATCTACTGGTATCAAAATTCCGTTTTTTAGAGTCACAGGAAAGTGGTGATTTCTGCCATTTTGTGCCACAAAAGATAAGAGATTGTCCCAAGAGGGTCATATTGACAATTGATTTGTCATTGTCTATAGCCCTCAACTTAAGTTTTCGAGCCACCACCCACCCCCTCTTGCAAAACGAGATTCTTTTTTAACAGTAACCTGTTACCATCAATTTGAGATTGCAAACCCCTGTAGGGTGAAAGCCTTAAGCTTAATTAGCTGGGGTTTTAAAATGGGCAACTGAATCGGCATTTTTGCTGGATTTACATACAATATCAAATAATTCGCTATAATGAACATGTAGGCTAATTGCACAGTTACTTAGGAATATAGTTAGGTTTAGTAAGTTACAGGAGTAAATAGACAGGATCCCAGGTAGAAATATGATGTTTTTACTAGGAGATTTTAACGCCCAGGTTGGTAGAAATAGGGATAGATGGTACCCTAGCCAAGGTAAATTTGGTGTAGGAAAAGAAAACAGTAATGGATACAGACTTTTGCAATTTTGTAGCTTTAGCTATAAACTTACTAGTAGTATGTTTGATCCTAATACATAGTGTAAGGATAAATATACTTCTAATAGTTTTTTATACTATACTACAATATACTAGTTTTTTATATATACTACTAATAAGTTAGTCATAACCAATACGGTGTTTGGTCATAAAATGGCTCATAAGTTAACATGGTATTCACGTGATGGTAAGACAGCAAACCTTATTGATTATGTTATTGTAAACCGAAGACTGGAAGGATCATTACAAGATACTAGGGTATATAGGAGTGCCGCTATTGATGTTAAGAGTAAAGATCACCATTTAGTAGTGTCAAGGGTTAATATAAAGCTGAAATATCGGAAGGGTAACTACCTCCCGGAAAGTTATGATGTTGGTAGACTCCCGGATAAGAATTTGAAAGACACTTTCCAGGAACAGTTTAATACTAAACTTGAGAGTTTAAAATTTGATAGTTTGGAAGATGGTTGGAATAATTTTAGAAAAATAATTTGTGAAGTTGATGAAGGTGTCTTAGGAAAGAAAGCTAAGACTGCAGCTAAGAATATTAGTGAAAAAGCTTTATGTTTGATAGAAAGAAGAAAGGACTTGTACAAGAATTATCTTAGTGATAGATCATATGAAAACAAAAGGAATATAATGAAAGTGGAGAAAGTATTACAATATGAACTAAGGAGATGTGAAATGGAGGCCATGGATGAATTTGCCGAGGATCTGGAAGATACATCAAGACGGCATAATAGTAAAATATTTTACTGGCATCTTAATAAATTTAGAGGGAGTTGTCAATGCGGACTTGGCCTAGTTAAAGATAGGAATGGGGCTATAATTAGTGATAAGGAAAAAACTAAAGAGAGATGGGCCGAACATTTTGAGAATTTGCTTAAGCGAGATAGAGTTGAAGGAAGAGATATAGAGGAAAATAAAAAAGTTTGTGATACCTTGGATGTGAAGGAAGAAATGAGGAGGAATTAGCGACAGTACTAAAAGGACTAAAAAATAATAAGGCTCCAGGTGCTGATAGCAAGGCCGTATCCCGGGGGGAGGGGGGTTACTCGGTTTGAACCCCCCCCCCCCCCGAAATTTTTGATCGAGTCGAAAATAAGTCGAAAATTAGTAAAACCTAGGTAAAAATCAGTAAAATTAGTCGAAAACTGAGTCAAAATTAGTAACCCCCCCCCGAAAAAAATCCTGGATCCGCCCTTGGCTGATAGGGTGGTAAATGAGTTTCTTAAATATGGGGGCTTTGAGGTTAGAAATAAGTTACTGAAGATTATGAATATGATTTTTGAAAAAGGGGAAGAACGTAACGACTGTAGGAAAACTTTAATTAAGCCCCTTTATAAGAAAGGTGGTAAAAGTGAGTGTGGTAATTATCGAGGGATTACTCTGGTCTCTGTAGGTAGTAAATTACTTAGTAATATGATACTTTTTAGACTGAGAGATGCCGTAGACAAAGTTTTAAGAGAAGAACAGTGTGGTTTCAGAGAACGTAGAGGATGTGTCGACAAAACTTTCACTCTTAGGTTAACAATTGAGAAGAGCCTGAGTTTTCAAACAATTTTGGTCCTCGGTTTTTTAGATTATGAGCAAGCGTTCGATTCTGTTGATAGAAGAGCTTTAGTAAAGGTTTTATCCTAAGGTTTTTATCTGGTATACCTGTATGGATTATATATAATCCCCTATTATATATAATCCCCTTTATATGGATTATTTTGATGGATTTTGTTTTAAGGAGCACAGGAAAGGCAATGGGAGACCACGGAATCAAATGGGGAGGAAAAAGTCTCCTGGACTTGGATTATGCTGATGATTTAAGCATCCTAGATGAAAGTGTGAGCAAAATGAATGAAGTTTTAGAGGTTTTGCGAGTTCAGGGTGCTAGAATAGGTTTGAAAATTAATGGTAAAAAGACTAGGAATAAGGCTAGGAATAAGGTCACTAACGTCACTAAGGTCCCTAGTCACTAAGGCTAGGAATAAGTGAAGATGAAAAGGTGAAGTTGGGTAATGAAAAAGATTGATCAGGCGGACAGCTTCACTTACCTTGGTAGTATTATTAGTAAAGATGTTTGGAACAGTGAAGATGTCAAAAGTAGAATAGCCAAGGCTCAGGGTGTTTTTTCACAGTTAAAAAAGTTTGGAAAAATAGGAAGATAAATCTGCAAACCAAGATTAGAATATTAGAAGCTACAGTGATGACAGTGGTCAAATATGGCTCTGAAGCATGGGTGCTCAGAAAAGCGGATGAAGATTTGCTAGATGTTTTCCAGAGAAATTGCTTAAGGATTGCTCTGGGTACCCGGCTGACTGACCGTATTTCAAACAATAGGCTATACGAAAAATGTTGGTCAATACTGCTCTCTATGGCTATAATGAAAGAAAGGTTGAGGTGGCCAGGCCACGTTGTGCGTATGAAGGATGACAGATTGCCGAAGATTGTTCTTTTCAGCCAACCGTCTAAGGCTAAACGGAAAGTAGGTCGTCCTCGTCTGGGGTGGGAGGACGTCATAAAGAAAGATTTAAAGGAAATGGGAACTTCATGGGCGGGCGTAAAAAGGGAGGCTTTGAATAGATTGGGATGGAGGAGGAGCGTGTGTAGCTGTGTTGGCCTCAGGTGGCTTGGTGCTGCGATGAGTTGTTAGTAATAGTAGTTAGTTAGTTTAGATTAGTTATTGTTATGTATAGCTTGGTATTTATTTCTTTTTTTGCTAAAGCTAGCAATGTGCATCACGATCGCAGAGACATGTTTTAAGGCATAATTAAAAGCTACTGCCTATTAAAGTTTGTCTGATTAACTCCATCGTAAAGTCAGGACCGGATTGAATAGGTGCAGGGCCCGATTAGATTTTTTGCGTTGCCCTTTATATATTAAATATACAAATAAAATATAACTGCATAGTTGTTGACGTACGTAAAGTAGTTCCCGTTCGTAGTGCAGAATCATTCTAATATAGGACTATTCCCATTGAATTCAATAAATTTGGCATGATCTTTCACGGGTATCAGTTTTCCATATTATAAAGTATAGATTATGTATTAATAAACCCATTAATAAATCTCATTATTCAATTCAAAAGTAAAATAACTATTTTTTTAATTATTTGAATAACTCATAATTTACCCCTTATCGTCAAACACACTTCGCTTCAAATTAGAAAAAAAAATTATTCATTTTCTTGGTAACTCGGGGCCCGATTGGGCCCAATCGCTTCAATCGCCCTTTATCCGGTCCAACGTAATGTGCCACATTGTACCAAAAACGGCGTTTTGATGCCGCTTCAAAAGTGGAACGGCTGAGAAGTATTATAGGAGCAGATTTGGCAATGCACATACTAAAATCCAATAATAACATAAAGCATCAGTTTTTTTTTTACTTTTAAAGACAAGTTTAAGGACAAGTTGTTTTTTTTATGCTTCTCGGGGTGGCTGTTAACACTGATGTTGATTTTTGGTCTAATAAATATATATATATATATATATATATATATATATATATATATATATATATATATATATATATATATATATATATATATATATATATATATATATATATATATATATATATATATATATATATATATATATATATATATATATATATATATATATATATATATATTATGTTTAAGAGGTAATTACTTGGCAAAAAAAAAAAAAAAAAAAAAAAAAAACAACTGTCGTCCTAATCCAGCAATTGAGACAGATGTGCACTTGAACGAGGTTTTCGCCTTACTCATCTGTCCAACTACCTAGGACCAAACAGTACAACCAAACCATCAACCAAATAGAAATGTCCAAATCCATGCAAAGTCGTCATCAATAAATGTAAGTCGTTGTAAATTAACAAGCAAAAGCTTATCGGGAGATAAGACAAAGACAAGTGACAGAACACACGGGAAATATATAATTTGGGTTATATACTTGCACAGTAGGAGGAAGGGGGTAAAGTATAAGGATAGTTTGAAGTTAGAAAACAATTCTTATTTCTTAATTTACAGAACAATAGTACCTAATACATTTTGCATGCAGACCAGCCATACTATACCCCCTTATCCCACCCTATTGTGCAAATATATAGCCCAAATTTGTTTCTAAAGTATTAAATTTTCATCATATTTTGTGATATAAAACAGTTCGTGGTAACGAATTGTAAGTAAGGAGCGACCCGGCTCAATAGTAACCGAAACTCTAAAAAACGGAATTTTGATACGAATACATACATCAAAAGAATCAGAATTTTATGCTGATTTCAAATATATAAGTTTCATCAAGTTTAATTTTACCCATCAAAAGTTACGTGCCTGAGAAAATTTGGCTGATTCTCGAAAAAAGGGGGAAAGACCCCCTAAAAGTTATAGAACCTTAAATAAAATTGCACCATCATATTCAGCGTATCAGAGAATACTACTGTAGAGGTAGTAGGTAGTAGTTTGACTCTGTCTCACAACTTAATTTTTTAAAACAATAAAAAACCTTAGCGTAAAGAGCGAGGCGTTGAGGAGGGGACAGCCCCTTTCATATACGGAATAATTTCTGTTCGTTTTAAGTTTTAATGTCGCTCCTTACTTTCAGTTTAAATAACTTGTTTTTTTATTTAGTATCATTAGGACTGAGCGTCAGATAAACATGTTCTAATGAAATGAAGCACTTGAGTGAGTGGCGTATAATACACAAGTACCATATTTATCACTATCCTCTTATTTTAATATTAAGAATGTCTACTTGTTTCTCAGAAAAATGCATCGCCAATTCTGTTTCTGTGGAAATGATCGATTAGTAAAAATGTATTCAACAATACCAAAGTTGGCTCTGATCATTAACATTTTGATTTACTTGGTGTAATTTTGGGAGTCGTCACCAACATGATAAACGCAGCACGCTCCATTGGTTGGTAGGCTACACGTTAACTTCTCCGGTTCTTATCTAGTTTCCAAGATACTTAGCAATGTTTGGATTTTTTAAATTGGCTTATATCCCATTCCCATTATCTTGCTTACCGAATGTTTGCAACTGGGATTCTTGATTTAAAGATTTTTGTGCCGTAAAATGAAGGTTAATAGAAACCTTTCTTGTACAAACAAGTGTCCGTTAACAACAGTTGTCAAACCTGAATTTCAGTTTCGCTTGTCTCCTATGAAACTTATATTGCGTAATATAAGCTGAAATAGGATGAATAATAATGTATAATAGTTTAATTATAATAGTAGTAATAACAAAAGTATAATAGTAGTAATAATTGTTAAATGTATAATACTTTAGAAACAAATTTGGGCTATATATTTGCACATTAGGGGGGGGGGGGGTTAAAGCATATCATATGTTAAATACGTAACTTAACCTAACCTATGTACCTTCCCACCCCCCACCCTTAAACCCCAAAAAACAACCGTTTAAATATTGTAAACGCAATGAAAAACACGCTTTGCATTCCATATCTCTACTGCAAATACCCGTTAGCGGGTTTCGTGTCTGGTTTCCTTGATACAGTCTATAGCGGTATGTACCAATTAGTGCACAAGTACCCATATATCCCCCCCTAAAGTCTCATTGATTGACGTCACTGCCACGATTACATATTTGGCGTTTTGAGCTTGAATCTTGCTTCAAAATAGAAGTCAGGTTTTTAATGTCATTTTGTATTGTCACCGGCCCTGCGTTTCACTGCATTTGTATTGGTACTGAATTACTTGACACCAGTGGCGGATCAAGGAGGGCGCGCGCCCCTAACGTAGTCTAAAGTATTGTAATTTACTTAATTAACGCATGTTTGCGTTAATTAAACTTGGTGCTATTGCAAGTCTATCGGATCAACCTATTTTGTGCCCCTCCCCCCCCCTCCCCTAAAAAAAAAATCTTGGATCCGTCCCTGCTTGACACTGCATTTCTAAAAGAGGAAGAAGAAGAAAACAAATCTAGAGTCACTTCCGAGTTTGACTCGTGTGGGAGGAGTCTGGAGTTTGACTCGTCGTGGGAGGAGTCACTTCCGAGTTTGACTCAATAAAAAATTACTCGGAAGTGCCTGAAGGCCGTTGTTTCTGAAGCTGGAACTTAACATCATTTTTTGCTTTATCTGTTGCAATGGTTGTGCAATATAAATGCACTTGGCAATGAAAAGGTGCACAAACATAACAAAAATTGTCTCGAATTTGTGCATGGTAATTTTGTCTGCTTGAGTTATAATGATTGTCAGTTAATCAGGTTGTGACTACCAGCCAAATAACACAAAATACTTTCGTGCAAGTAAAATTAATCCGGACCAACAAGGAAGAAGATAAAAAATCAGCTGGGAAGTGCTGGGATATAGGGGCATGAATTAGGGAGGAGGGGTTGCCCACCTTACATTTAAAAAATAATCCTTTAGGTATTTTCATTGAAAAACTAGCCCCTCCCCCATTGATTTCGAAACACACCTTTTGAAAATTGAACAAAACCTGGCCCTTCACATTTTCGTGAATTAGCGCCCCTGCTAGGACACGATGTTGTTAACGATAGATTCAAAAGACAATATGAAAGGTAATGTAATGGATGCTTTTTTAAACGCATTTCCTTTGTGCGGACAATACAGCTTAACAATAGCAATAAACATTAAAAAAATACAATAGCTTGAAAAGGAGTAAATCTGGCTATAATATTCCCTAGTAAGTTTAAATTCCTTTGTTATCGTTATTTGTGAAAAGTGTATCTATCCGACTGAGATTTGAAATTAACTTTATTATATATATATATATATATATATATATATATATATATATATATATATATATATATATATATATATATATATATATATATATATATATATATATATATATATATATATATATATATATATATATATATATATATATATATATATATATATAAATATATATATATATATATATATTGTATTATAAATCCTTGTCACGTATTGGAAAAAAGTTCCTGCGGAATTCCTATTTTCATCTTCACTAAGACAGCAATGTCAACAATTGAAAATAACACACGATTATTAAGCACGGGGATAAAAATTTACTTCGGGGATTTGGAATTTGAGGGTATATTAAAAAAAAGGCAAAATATCAAATATATTTGAGGTAAAATATAGAAAATTTTTCGCTATATTTTAAATGTTAATTTTTTTTAAAATGTTTCTATTGTTTAAATGTTTGAAAATTTAAAATTTATTCCAGGGAATCAAAATTTCAGGGTAAATTTGAAAAAAAGGTCAATTATAAAATATATTTAAGGTAAACCATGAGATATTTGTCGTTAGGTTTTAAATGCTGTAAAATTTTGAAAATAAATTGTACGTTTTGATTTCAATTTGCCAATCTACTGATTAAAAAGTACACCTGTATATTTTTTGTATTGGGCTGGACAGAGAAAATATGCAAAGATACATTCCAGTATAAACTTAAACAAATTTGCGTATGAAAAATGGTATAAACCTAGAATGGGAGATATTGAGAAGGAAACATGTTAAGAAAATAATTTTTACTTCATAATATGTAGAATAATTGTAGTTTGCACATTTTTACTGCAACTGCACTATAATTTACCCCCCTCCCAGGTCTTCAAATATATAGTCCAAATTATATATTTCCCTTGCGTTTTACTGTGCGTCAGTGTTGTTTCAACCCGTGTACCCGTGAATTGAATCAACGCTGACGAAATCAAGAAACGGAAAAAGCATAGGGAAACTAAACAATAAGTTCACCGCACTATCAGCATTTAAGTCATTATTATTTTTGAATCTATCTCTTTAGTATTTTTGAATCTATCTCTTTATCTATTTAGTTCTATCTCTAGCTCCTCTTGCTAAATAGATCTTCCTTCACTTCCAAATTGTTGACAATCTTTATTCTTTTTTATATACTTCCTACAATCTTACCAGGGTTTTAAGTATTCTCAAGATGTTCTTGCATATCTCTCTTTAACATTTTCCTTGTCAACAATTGAGGCCCCGTTCCCATTTTTAGCTGAGACCAGTCCAGGCTATCTACTTTATCTAAATTTCTACCATGGATGATATTGAGCAATTAAGTTGACAAAAGGAGTATTTTTCTAGAACAAATACATTATATACTACCAAGACAAACAAAGAATTTCTTACCATACCAATGTAACTCCTTACTGCTATGCCATCTCGCTGCATCTTCCATATTCTCAGCACTGTTATGCATGGTCTTTATTTGACCCTCTTCAGTTTATAAATCAGTCCCTTTTCTACTTCCCTTACTATCCTCTTATTCTCATTTGATCCATAACTCAAAACTTCATGTACGAAGCCCTTTCCCCTTTTGTTTTTACCAAGCTTTAAGCGTTTTCGCTAATATTCCTTGCTGGATTTCAACTTCCCTCCGTAAGGGACCTTCTGCTATATTGAAAACTATTTTCCTAAATTCAGTCCATTCATTTTCTACAGTGGCAAATTATGCACTTTCTAGTCTCATGTCCAACTGTTCTTGCAAAGTTCCTTGCAAATTCTCATCCTGGAGCCTACCAATGTCACAACTTCCTGGAAGGCTGGTACCCAGCCTAAATTTCATTTTTAGGTTAATTTTAGGCATTAATAGATAATGATCTTTACTTTTAATATCTATTAAAAAAAGCTCGGATTGGACTCGGAGGATCACTTAGATTGGCCGTAATACCATCATACGAGTACCATCATAACTTATGGGCCATTTTACGTCCAAATACCATATTGGTTATAAGTAGACTCCTATTCCTACAAAGTTGTCGTAGTCTGTAACCGTTGCTATCTTCCATCCCAACACCAAATTTACTTAGGCTAGGGTACTATCTGTAGTTATTTCGACCAGCCCCTGCATTAGGATCTTCTTAATACAGGTACTATATTTCTGCCTGGGATCCTGTCTATTTGTTCCTGTAACTGAATTAAAATTTACCTGAGTCACTACTTTCTCCGTCAGTCGGTTCCAAAGGGAGCATACAGTGGCGGATCCAGGGGGGTGAGGGGGCGCGCGCCCCCTAACGTAGTCTAAAGTTATGCAATTTATTTAATTAACGCAAGATTGCCTTAATTAAACTTGCTCCTAACGCAAGTTTATCGGATCAACCTATTTTGCGACCCCCCCAAAAAAATTCTGGATCCGCCCCTGGGAGCATATACCACTATGACTGATGCCTTGCACGTTTTGGTCGTAAAATGAGTAACTAGAATTATATTATTAATTCCTTCTTAAGCCAGACTTAGAAGCCTTTGGAATTTTGGCGCGAAATTTCAATTATCAGCTTGCAAGATAATGACTGAGACCAATTATTAATACCGGTTTTATATAAAAATTGACTATTTATCAATCTAATCTTCCATCTAATCTTGGAATACTCAACAGTAAAAATACAGAATTTTGGATTTCTTTTTGAGAATCATAGGACAGAAACAAACGACTTACGCATTAGAAAATTTCGCAATGCTTTTTCTAATGAAACAGTCTTCCTGAAAATTTACTTTTAAAATTTTGGCCTACTCGCAGCCTATACACCCTGTGTTTTCTACCAGAATTGAAAAAAAAACATGAAAAACATAAAAAAAAACTAAAAGAAGTTTTTGTTTAAAGTAAGAGCTGAAATGAAGGGGAATAATATTTGAGCATAAACCGAACATAAATTACTATCAATTAATAAATCAAACCCAAAACGAGTAGAAATCATAGTAAATAATGAAGTTAAACTTAAAACGAAGATAAATTACCACAAATAGAAATAGGGTTAATGTTCCTTATGCCTTCTAAAGGCCAGAACTTCATCTGTGCTTTGCTGAAAACAATTTTTATTTCTAGCTGTGTATTTTTATTTTCCATCAAATTTTATTTATTTATTTGGTACTATTGGATTATGCAGGCCTTTCTAAAAAGTCAAGTTTGGTTAATGCTAATGAAATAAAATAAAATAGGATGAATATATAATAGTTTAGAAACTAATTTGGGCTATATATTTGCACATTAGAGGGGAGGGGGGGGGGGTAAAGCATTGTATATATTAAATACGTAACCTAACCTAATCTAACCTAGGTACCTCCCCCCCCCTAAACGCCCAAAAACAACAGTTTAATATCGTATACGCAATGAAAACCACGCTATCATTGCCTAGTCTATAGCGGTAAACATGTCAAAAACGGGTTTTATCTTTGCCTTCTCTATAGTAGTTAACCCGAGAGGCCCGCATAATGCAAGAGTACCATTTATTTTTACTAATAGAGTCAACTCTGTCAGCTTCGAACCTTAGACACAGGTGTCACGATTTTTATATCAACGCCATTGGCCAGTGCACTTTATCTGAGAACCTACTCGAATTCACTTCGGTTTTTAGTAAAAAACGTTCGATTTTTTATAAGAATATGGTGTTTTTGGTATAGCCAAAATTTCTCCTGGAATACGAGTTGTCGTGTACTACTCCCTCAAAACTAGTTTTAGAATCAAGGCCAAAAACTGCATTCTCACATACATTTCATTTTTCGATTGAAACAATCGAGATGACAGTAGGATCGCCTTTCCATAAAAAGTTTAAAATCACCTGGGATGTTCTTCCAGGAGGAAAATCATCAGGCGGGAAATGTATCTGCCTTTATGGCATACAAGAATGTATTTGGGAAGTTTTTCACGGTATAGACATTAACGAAGGGGCACAATTTTGAAAAGATATAAGCGGGGTTATGTCGAAAATATAAAAATAATACCCAAAGACCCAGTGGCGGATCCAGGGGGGATGCCCCTCCTTACGTAGTTTAAAGTAGTGTAATTTACTTAATTAACGCACGTTTGCGTTAATTAAACTTGCTCTTAACACAAGTCTATTGGATCAGCCTATTTTGCCCCCCCCCTAAAGAATCCTGGATCCGCCCCTGTAATGACCTGTGTGCCTAAATCAAACAGCCCGTGATAACGAACTGTTTTAACGAAGGTTACTGCGTGGTAATGCGGCTCAATAATAACCGAAACTCTAAAAAACGGAATTTTGATATGAAAACGGAATTTGGCGTATCATGTTGATTCCAAATATATGAGATTCATTAAGTTTAGTGTTGCCCATCAAAAGCTAGGAGCCTGAAAAATCTTGACTGATTTTCAAAAATAGGTGGAAATACTCTCCGAGGAGTCGAGAAATCCTAATGGAAATCAGACTCTCAGAATCAGCTTATCAGTAAAAAGTACTGTAGAGATATCAAGCTTCTATCTACAAAAATGTATAATATTGTATTTTTTCCCAGAAGAAAGATCACGGATGCGTGTTTTTTGTTTGTTTGTTTTTTTCTCAGAAGAATTGTATCGTACCAATAGTCCTAGAAAATCAGCAGAGGGCTCATTTGAACGAGAATTAAAGGTTATAGTGCCCTTTTTAAGTGACCAAAAAGATAGGTGGGCAACTAGCCCTATCGTTTTATTTTCAATACTGCTCCTTACTTTCAGTCGATTTTTTTTTAAATAGCGTACAACCACATATGTGCGGACTTGTTTTAAGGGAAGCCATTTGGGAGCGGGTACAATTTTGAAAAGGAGAATAAAAATTGGCTAGCTATGCGGGTAATATAAAAGCAATATAGGAAAATTTCAAAGACCTGGATATTCTAAGGGGGCGCAGACTTGAAGAGGCTGAACAAAGCTTTAGGCCATCATATTGTTTTCTCAATTTGGGGAAAGGATTAACAACTTTTGCCTAAATCTATTCAAAAATATTTCTAAAATTAAAAAAAAACAGCAAATTAAATGAAAATTTGAACAGAATTGAACAAAAGTCATTGGAACAATAGTATTGGAACTATAGTCAAAATTATGAGAATGTCATTGGGGCAGGTCTGAAGCCCCAGACCTGTATGGGATGTGTTCCAATATAGAATTCCAAATCTTTAGCACTATGATAAAAGAGCAAGAATACTTGAATATCCAATTTAAGCTAAATCAAAATTTGTTCTGGTTTCTCGAGCCAATTCCTTCCAAAAAAACTTCCAACAAAAACACGTTTATACCGTACCAAAATACGAGTAAGTAACCGTACATGTTACATATGAGTTGCATAGGCAGTGGACCTGAGCGGACCTGGGCCTGAGATAACCTAAATAAGAAAATTTGACCATTGCAATACCTGAACCTCTTCCCCTGAAAGTTTCCTTTAAAATTGATTTGCACCTAGGTGTCTAAACCTTAAATTTTGTCTGGTTAAAACATTGTATTCTCGAAGGAGATGTATCTTTTAACAAAGAACAGTAGACGGCAGATATTTAAAAAAAAAAGATTTACGCAGTAGAGGTCATTAAAAGGTGAAACAGCAAAACAACTTATCTATGTCTATTTTAAACTGATCTTCTTTCTTGCCAGTCCTTAATTATATTTTTGCAGAATATTATCAGGGCGGTTAAAGTCGTTAATGGTAAAATCAAGGGAAGAATTCTTTTCAGCCAGCGCTTTGGGTCTGTCGAAGTCTCTGTTACCATTCCCTTTACTCCTAGGATTATCCATGTAATCGAGATGCCAGCCGTTGCTGCCAGAACGAGACCACAGATAAAACGTGGAAGAAATAAACTGAAACCAGTTGGTCTTACATAAAGATCTTCTTTCTTAAACCTTGGTCTATCTTTCTCTGAATATCTTTTAAAACCTTTGAATATATCTCTGTCTTGTTGATTACCACCAATTGCTGATGTGGGTGTCAATGAGCTGGACTCTATATCGTTTACACTTATAATTTCCTCGGTACTGTCATTAGTTTTAGAGGAAGAAGTGCTTTTTTCACGAGATTCTGGCCGTGATGCTGATTCTGTCGAGCTACTACCTCTACTGAGAGAAGCTATATTGTCAAGAACATTGTCTGCTTCTCGTTGTCTGCGTCTCGGAGCCTTTTCTGGGTATAACCTCTTTTCTCCCGTTGGTGAGCTACGGCTTGTATGATGTGTTTTATAATCTACCTCTTCTCTCCCAGTACCAGAAGAGCTACTGCCATCATCAGACTTGTGTTCGTTTTCTCGATGCTCTCTTTTGACTTGGGGTTTAGCTATGATATTCATGGGTATATTTTGGTATGATCTTCCTTCAGTGTGCAAACCCGACATGAAGTTACTTGGCATTGAATTTATGTCTATTAGAATTTCATCAGCCGTAGATGCTCTTTTACTCTTTATTGGATCATCCATTTTTAACGTTGAATTCTCAGTGTCTGAATAATCGTTCCCATA
This sequence comes from Artemia sp. Qi Xiang Cuo, assembly GCF_049724085.1. Taxonomy (NCBI): domain Eukaryota; kingdom Metazoa; phylum Arthropoda; class Branchiopoda; order Anostraca; family Artemiidae; genus Artemia; species Artemia sp. Qi Xiang Cuo. The sequence continues at coordinate 59,969,851 of NC_142805.1, forward strand.
ATTGTATGCATAATTAAGTTCTTTCCTTCCTTGTTTCAAATAATGATCCTCATCACAATGTTCTTGGCTTATTTCTTCTCGCTTCTCAACTTTTCCTTCGCGAGAATAATTGTAATGCTCCTTTCTTTCAATTATTCCGTTAAATCCGTTAAATTCCGTTAAATTTCTATCTCTGCTCCTGTCCCTTATTCTTTCTTCCACAACTTTGGGGATGCTTATAGCCAGTGTAGCTGCCCTCTTTTCTTGCTTCTCTTCATGTCCATCCCCTTTCTTACTCTGTGAAGAATTGTTGCTTTCGGAATGCATTGATAGCAGCCAGGAGCTTTCTTCTTTCTGAAAACCTAAAAAAAAGGACTTAAAATTTCACATAAACGATTATCTCTTGGACAATATATAGGACGTGACCAGGGTCAGAAGGGGTAAATTAACATGGACCTGAATCCCTTCGAATACTTTTTGTAAGGTAGAAACCTAAAAGATGAGTTTGCCCTGCCACTCTTATAACGGCTCATTTAATGGAGATATTTTAATAATGAACATGGTTGATTGGACAAAAATGAAGAGTGGATATTTTGGTACTAAATTATGGATATGGGTCGGGAATGAGATGATACTATTTAATTATGAATATAATCATAACAAAAAAGCTATTAGTATAAGTCATAAGGTGATAATAAGCTGAACTATCAATTGGAACATTGATTTGATACCCTCCGTGCCAGTGCCAGCAATGGCTCTGTAGCATCTTTGCCGGTTGATTGTTTTACTTGGCATTTTTTTCTTTTTTTATTATTATGGTTATTATTTTGTTTAATAGTTGGGTATATGTAGCCACTCCGCTGCAAGTGTTTTTGTAACTTTTTTTTCGGGGTTGTTTATAATTTAGCTGGCATTTATTTGTCTGTAATCAATCAAACGGAACTGAATTGCTAGTAGTCAAGGCCGTATCCGGGGGGTGGGGCTGGGTTAGTGGGTTTGACCCCCCTGAAATGTTTGTCCGAAACGCAAAAACGTAATAAAAATGAATATAAATAAATTTTTGATGCGTTTTTCAAAGTTTTTTTGAAAACCCCCCGAAAAAATCTTTGTAATCCCCCCCCCACCGGAAAAAATCCTGGATGCGTCCCTTCTAGTATTTTATTTTGTCTATTTTATTATTGTATTTTAAATAAAAATTTCGGAGCTATTGTAATCAATTGACCGATAAGTGCAACACCTTTGAATGATTTTGTTATATATGACATTGTATATATGTAAAAATGTGTATGTAATATTGTATTGGATAGCCAGCTAGCCCAAAGGGGCACAAGATGGAGTTAGTGGCCAGTTTTCAACCACTTCCGATCCTTAAAAAGGGCACTAGAACTTCCGTTTCCTAGTGGGACGAGCCCGTCTCAAGTTTTTTTTTACTACCCCTTCCAGACGACGTGGCTAGAAAAAAATTATTCATTGAAGACATGTCATAACTGTACCGACTCTGATATGAATTCTACTTTGAGTCATTTTCAAAATACTGAAAATTAAAAAGACGAATAGCAGTGTCTTTTTTGTGGGGTGTCTACCGTGTGGTAGACATCTATGCCTGAGCTTCTTCAAGGGAAAGATGTGCTGGCCTTAGTTACCGCGAGATCTCGAATGTAGCGGTTTTTTACTATGGTTTCCTATATTTTCCGGATAGCTCGCCTATTTCAGCAGTTTTATTTGAATTTGCTCCTCCCCTTCCGCAAAAATAGATGCTTAGAATGTTGATGATTTTATTTTCTCGATAGGTTTGTTGGCATAGTTTTAAGACCCTCATGCCAATGACCATCATGTTGAGCAAATATCATCGTCTCATAATTTGTTGTTAGTTGTTCTGATCAATTTGTTTATTTTGTTTTACTGTTGAGAAATAGATCAAGTCCTTGACATTAAAGAAACAAAATCAGAAAATTGAGATGCACCTTTTATCCTTTCGTACATATCTCTTTCCCCCTCCTTATATTAATATTTCTTTTTCTATTATTAATTTTTGTATACTATTATAAAAGTGTTTTCTATACTTTTTTTATGTTTTACTCCACATATTATACTAATTTATAGATTGGTTGAAAAATAAATAAATAATAATAATAATGATTATTTTCGACCAGTTTGTATCTAAGCTGCTTGAAAGATTGACCTTCTGCTTAACAATGAAAATTGTGAGCCTCTAGTTTTTAATGCCGAACACCGAACCAGTGACCTGAGTCGTGGCTCCTTTCAGGTAATCTAGTTCCTGTGTTCTATTGGTCTAGGATTAGTATTTACTTTTCTGTATTAGCTATTCGTTATAATGCACTTTTAGATATTAGGAATAAACTTAAAGCATATTAAGGCCTATGCTAAAATTATTCCAGAATCGTGGTCGACATTCTCTTAAGACCTTAGCTAGACTCTATTCAACTTTTTGTAACCATTCCATTCTTTTTCTGTCAGGTCTTCGCAGGACCCTATCCAGAGGAGGGGATCCGGTTTGACCCTCCTCCTGAAATGATTGTCTAACTCGTACAAAGTAGCAAAAATATAGGTAAAAAAAGTATTTTCTGTAACCCCCCACCCTTTGGAAATTGTGGATACGGCTTCATGCCCATTTTTTCATGCTAGTAATATACAGGACATTTATTTTTTTTTATTTCCGGCATTGGAAATGCGTTTTATATCTGTATTGCTGGTATAGGAACCGTAAGATATTAGAATTTTTAGTGTCACTAATATATTAACGTTATATAATAAGTTAAATTCCAGGTAAAATGAAGAGATCTGCCTGTGGTTAGGTCCTTTTCATCCTCTTATACGATTGTTTATACGTATTGTACAGTGGGTTATAAATAAACTGTTATTATTACTATTGCCTACTCTTAATTATATGAATTTCTAATCCATATGATTTTATTCTTTTGGTAAGATTGTGACTGATTTATTTTTTTTTTCTGTTGTTTAATTATTTTCCAACCTTTTAGGATATATTTATTCAGACGCAAAAAAAAAAATCGTAATTGCCTTTTGGGAATTTCCGTCATGATTCATGAGTAAAACACCTTTTGTAAATTACGAAGCCTATTATTTACTGTTTGACGCACACTCAGTCATTCATCAAAATTGAAAAAAGTTGTGGGAAATCCCTGTTTCAATAAAATTTGGCAAAGCAATTTCAAGTAGTTTTGGAAATTCGCATTCTGTATGTATTGGCAAACGGTTTCTATAATGTCTTCCAGAGATTAAATATATAAAAAAAGTTTTTTTTCAACTGAAAGTAAGGAGTAACGTTAAAACTCCAAAGGAACAGAAATTATTACATATATGATGGGGTTTGCCCCCTTCTTAATACCTTCCTCTTAACGCTAAGTTTTTTTTAGAATTTAAAAAAATCTTCTTTTTGTTCTAACTAAACGAGCTGTGTGTTTCAGGAGTCCTTCTTAAAGAATTGGGACAAAAGTAAAACTTCAGCGTAAAGAGCGAGGCGTTCAGAAGGGGGAAACCTCCTTGTATACGTAATAGTTTCTGTTCGTTTTATGTTTTAATGTTGCTCCTTACTTTCAGTTAAAAAACTTGTTTCTTTTATTTAATTTCTGGTCGTTTTTTAAATAATGCCGGGAAATCCGGATCCCCCTCCGCGGAAAGATCCTTTAGACAATTCAATCCCGGGGAAAAATTACCCTGGGCAATTACCATTAACATCTTCACGTGTAAAGTTGAAAGATCCTCCAGAAAACCCCTACACAAAAAATTTTGTATGTTTCCCATGGAAACATACAATTTGGCAGTAATAAACCAATCAAAAAAACTTGAAAAGAAACTGGAACTTCTGCAATGGTGTTTTCTGATTGTTTTGTAGCTTGAAAGAGACGGAAATATCTCAAAGAATACATTTCGATGCCAAAACCTCTCAGCTCTCATTGAGCATTCAAATAAATACAAAATTAGATACATCCGATTTAAATTTTGAGACGGCCATTTTATTTGAAACAGTTCAAAGGTTAAATAACTATGGTTTACAACCCTCTGCCCCTGGCGCAAGGGCTGTAAGTTATACAAGTTGCCTATTGTTAACATATAAGTTTTTTTTATCAAGAAAAGATGGCATGTTTGATCCTATAGATAAAAAAAAAAGCATGCAGCATTAAGGTCAAACCTTAGAGAAATATCAAGAAGAATGCCAAACACAATCAAAAAGCGTTTACTCCTTTATTGGTTGTGAAAAGGAAATACCAGGAACATTTACAATGGCTGATGGTATCAGCCGTTACATTGTTTGGAAAATATTTAGGAGCATCTTCAACTAAATCAAGAGGTACTATGTGAATCCAGTTTTAAAAGGCGTTGTATCTGCAATGTGTCGATATCCCAATTGCACGGTGGTTCAGTTGCACGGTGATTCAGTTGCACGGTGGTTCAGTTGTACGGTGGTTCAGTTGCATGTGGGTTCAGTTACACGGGGGTTCAGTTAAATGGGGTTGAGTTACACGGGGGTTTAGTTACACGAGGGTTTAGTTAAATGGGGTTCATTTGCCCGGTGGTTCAGTTACACGAGGGTTCAGTTGCACGGGGATTTGGTTATACGGGGGTTCAGTTGCACGGTGATTCAGTTACAGGGGTTCAGTTGCTTGGGGTTCAGTCACACGGTGGTTCAATTACACAATACCACTTTTTAGAGGTGTCCACATAGTGGGAAAGTACCCTTTTTTGCTTAAATTAAGTGAAATATTCATTCTAATAATTATTTTGATTGGTAACTTTGAAGTCAAATCTTGTTTTTTTTAATTTTGCAAACGCACCCTCATGTTTCGTGAGTGTGTGCTGTTAATGATAGACTTATCACGAGTTTCGTACGAAAATATCACCGCATTGCGTTACTCGGTCACATGTTACTATCCATGTTGTTTCTGCTTCACTCGTCGTGAGACGGCCAACGCGTGGTAGCGAAATTGAACTCTCGTGTTAGTTTCTCAAGATCCACCAAACGTATGCCAAATGTCCTACGTCACGAGACGGAATAGTTTCCTCCACAGTCATGAGTGCGAAGCGAATAGTACAGATACATAAACAATTTGGCTTCACAGAAGGTGACACATTTTTTGGGCACGTTGTGCGAATGAAGGATCACAAATTGCAAAGATTGTCCTTTTCGGCCAACCGTCTAGGTCTAAACAGAAACCAGGTCGTCCTCGTCTGGGGTGGGAGGACCTCAAAGAAAGATTTAAAGGAAACGGGTAATTCCTGGGAGGGTGTAAAAAAGGAAGGCATTGAATAGACTGGGATGGAGGAGGAGCGTGCGTAGCTGTGTTGGCCTCAGGTGGCTTGGTGCTGCGGTGAGTTGTTAGCTTTAGTAGCAGTAGCAGTAGTAGATTGGGGGGGGGGGTATATCTTGAGTATTGGTGAATAAGATATCGCGAACCTTTTTATATTTTTGTAGGATGCTCTGTCCCAGAAGCACCATCCCCCCGCACGTGCCTAGAAAGGTGACATGAATAATAAGCTTGCCAGAGTCCTTAATTATCTGATCAGAGGTGAAAGAAACTTAAAGATTGCCAAAACCGCCTGAGAACTTTACGAAGCGCTCAAAACCCGCTTTTCGGTATATGTCGTTGCAAAGTACTTTTGCTTTTTTTTAAGATTGAATTAACTTGTCGTAGAGTAGCAATCTAGCTCTTATACGTGCTGTATTAATGTTTGCAAAATATATCAACCCTTTATATTGATTAATAAAATGAAAAAACTTTTTTTCAGACGGAACTAAAAAGCGACTATATGAATGTATATATCTAATATATATTAGATCAAAAACTGAAGAGAAAGTATTATATTCCTATTTTCAGCTTACAATTATTTTCATATTAAAAAGTTATTGTAAAATTAACTATCTAACTAGTCGTAATAACTGGTAGTATTCTTTTTTGCCCGATTTTTTTGAACCAATCGTAGAATTTTAAAACTGAAGCAAAAAATGTTTTGTCTACTCTTTAGGGCTGTCAGAACTATGTACATTCAAAAATTTCAGGTTTTTTTTTCTTCTTCTTCTGGACACAACAAAGCGGCAAAGCAGAAATGCAGCGATATAGAAATGACGGAGAAACGTGTCTGTCCCGAAAGGGGAATAGAATATTTGGTACTTATGTATTATACGAGAAACACATTCAAGAACTTGTATCACGAACATGATACATTGCCCGTTTTTCACGGTGTTAATACCAGACAATTAGCTTTGGCTGTGAAAACTACAACAAGGAATTAAGGAAGGGGGCCGCCCAGAGTGCATTATATTAAATACGTAACCTAAACTAACCTAACCTAACCAAAATACCAACTCAATATTTAATTAAAATATAGCTACAATGTATTTTTCCACCGAACCGAATTGTCTGTTAATAACGGGTAAGGTCGTAAAAAACGGGTAAGGTCTCATGTTCGCGATGCAGGCTCTCGAGTGTGTTTCTCGTATAATACATAAGTACCGAATATTATATTTCAGTTTTTAAGTTTCTTTCGATTAATATAAATATATTCGGCAAAAAATAGCCTCCAACTGTCTCAATGTGTACCGGTAAGCCTCTTAACTGGCCCTATTCGGCAAGCCTTTTAATTGGCCATGATCCAAATTTCAAGAACCCGCGTTTGTTTTGATTGGTTGCTAAAAAAGAAATAGTTGATAATTAAGTTACTTGAAATGTGGCATAATGTAACTGTGTAAAATATATGTATGATGATTTTTTTAGTCATTAATTATCTTATTAATTAAAAATATATATGAACTAAAATTAATTATTTATAATACGGATAGATAATTATGTTTAAAAAATTTATGAATTAACGTTAAAATTAATATTATAAGAAATGATAATAGTTAGGAAAAGATGAATATTAAACAATAACCATTCCTAAGGACCATGACATATTCCTTTAACTCCTTCAATTCTATTCAAAGGATTTGAGCCTAGAATTTGCTCTGAAGAAAAAGTCTGGTCAAAAAAATAATTAAAATTTAAGGAGCTGGGTAATTGAAATTGAAACGGGTAGTAAAGGGTAATCATTTAAGGATAATAGGCCTGGTCTCAGTGTTGTCAATTTGGGGGGGGGGCATTCTGGGTTGCCTACTTTTCATAATTCTTTGTTGTAATTTCTGTTAATTTTGTCGCTAAACTATTATACTTTCATATATTTTGGTATATTTCATTATGATTAACCTAACTTCAATTCTTGAGTGTGTACTAGCTAAGAAGGAAGTACCCAATTTTCTCTTTAAGCACATTATTTGAGATTTTTACCTTAGAGGGAAATGTAATTTAAGTCTAGAAAGGGCTACTGAGAAGGGAACATGCTTAGAAAACAGTACTTACTTCGTAATATGCAGAAAAATTGTAGTTAGCACATTTTGAAGGCACATCCACTCACTATACTTTACTGCCATTCCCCTCTAATGTGCAAGTATATAGCCCAAAATATATGTTCCATGTATATATGTTCCATGCATTTTGCCTAGCGTCACTCTTGTTTCAACTCGTGTACCCGTAAATTGAATCAACGCTTACGAAATTAACAAACGGAAAAACACGCGGGAAATGTATAATTTGGGCTATAGGCTACATTTGCACATTAGGAAATGTGGGATAAAGTATGGTAGAAGCGCCTTCAAAATTTGTTAACTACAATTTTTTGCATATCATGAAGTAAAAATTGTTTTCTTAGCATGTTCCCTTCTAAATAGACCCAGTTCTAGGCTTATACTGGACTGGCTCCCCTTTCACCCCCACAAAGGGTGGATTTAGAAGGACAAACAACATATAATAAGCAACTGTGATTTACCTGTGAGCAGAAGCAAAAAATCAGTAAGCCAAATACATTTCACCAAATAATCCAGATCAACTGATCTGCCCGTAAAACGAGTTCACTTTCTGACCACTTTGCTCGTCTCTTGAGAATACTATCCCTTCATTCTGTCCAAACCTTAAAAAAGTCATTCTGCCATAAAATGAATTGAATTGTATTTTCGTTTTTATCGTCAGTTTTAGCCGTGCATTATTAACTGCCGGATTTGACGCTGTCAGTTAATTTGAGTAAATATGTACAAAAAAAAGAGAGTAAAGCCGTAAATTGAATAAATATTAACGAAATAACGTAAGTTGAATAAACATTAAATAAAGGGGAAAATGCATGAGAAATGCGTAGTTTGGGCTGTATATTTGCACATTAACCAGAGAGGAGGGGAGTCTTTACACCTGTCCCCTTAACCTCGCAATTTTTTTACATATATTTCTGTAAATTCCTTAGAATTCACCCTGTTTTGATTACCTCCCCCAAAGCTGTATCCAAGGGGGAGGGGGGCTACCGGGTTTGAACTCCCCCTAAACTTTGTTTGACAAAAATGTATATAAATAAATTTTGATAAGTTTTTCTATTTTTTTTAGTTCGTGGTAACGAATCAAACAGTTCGTGGTAACGAACTGTAAGTAAGGAGCGACCCGGCTCAATGGTAACCGAAACTCTAGAAAACGGATTATTGATACCAATATATATATCAAAACAATCATATTTCAATGCTGAATTCAAATATATAACTTTCATCAAGTTTAGAGCTACCCATCAAAAGTTACGCGCCTGAGAAAATTTGGCTGATTTTCAAAAAAAGGGGGAAAGACCCCCTAAAAATTATAGAACCTTAATGAAAATCACACCATCATATTCAGCGTATCAGAGAACCCTACTGTAGAGGTTTCAAGTTCCTATCTACAAAAATGTGGATTTTTGCATTTTTTGCCAGAAGAAAGATCACGGATGCGTGTTTATTTGTTTGTTTGTTTGTTTGTTTGTTTGTTTGTTTTTTTCCCCAAGGGTGATCGTATCGACCCAGTGGACCTAGAATATCGTGGGAGGGCTCATTGGAACGGAAATTAAAAGTTCTAGTGCCCTTTTTAAGTGACCAAAAAAAATGGAGGGCAACTAGGCCCCCTCCCACGCTTATTTTTTTTACCAAAGTCACCCGATCAAAATTTTGAGATAGCCATTTTGTTCAGCATGGTCGAAAATATGATAAATATGAGTAGAAGTGACCCTATTGACACGGGACGACACCCCTGCTGCCACCTACAACTTTTTTTAACACCATATATTGGCACGAGAACCACGTGGTTTATGGTTTTTTGTCAATGAGAATTTTAAAAACAGAAATTTGGTCACATTTATGTCTGTTTTCATGGATGGTTATGTGTGTTGGTCGATTTATTTGATGTTTTTCATTGGATGTTTAATGGTTTTTGTCAGTGAGAATTTGAAAAACAGGAACTTTGTCATATTTATGGATGCCATCAGTAATTCATGTCTGTTTTATGGTTTTATCAGTGAGAATGAAAAACAGGAATTTTATCACATGAAAAAGCATGAATTTTGTCACATTTATTTTTGTTTTAATTGATTGTTATGTGTGTTGTTCGATTTATTTGATGTTTTTCTAGGATGTCAACATCAAATTATGGATGTTTTATGGTTTTTGTCAGTGAGAATTTGAAAAACAGGAATTTTCTCACATTTATGTCTGTTTTCATGGTTGGTTATGTGTATTGTTCGATTTATTTGATGTTTTTCATGTCTGTTTTATGGATGATCCAGAAATAGTATTTGATGTTGTTGTTCAAGCCAAATGTTATGAGTTTCACGGAAAACAGTTAGATCACATGTTTCCTTCTCAGCCAATCAGAGGGCTTTGTTTACATATTATCGATGGTGGGAATATAAGGAACGTGTTTGTGCTATAGTTTTATTAGTCTGTGAATAGAATTTAAGGAGTGAGAATAAGAACAGTTTGACTCTACTCTTTTGGAGATATTTTTGTGTTGATGGCAATGATCGGAATGTTTACACTATTAGAAACTGATGATAATGGTACACAAGCACAAAATATTGCGATGGAAATCATGAAGGGATCACGGCTTTGTCTGGAATGGGATGTCGTATATGCAAGATATGTGATGTCCTTGATCAAATTCAAAAAGGGTGATCAGCTACGTGTTACCTCTAAAGTGTATTCATCGAACATGAAGATAATAAAATGGTCTTTAAGCGTATCAGTGAAACATAGCTTGTACAGTAAACTGTCTAGCTAATTGTATATGTAATGTATTCTTGATGTTGTTGTTGTTGTTGTAATTATCCAATAAATTTGTTTCGAAATCGAACATATTTCCTTTCTTTTCACCAAGAATTGCTTGTTCTGATTTCAGTGGAATTCAATCCGTCATCCACTTTATAGTTTAAAGAGGTTTCTTGAATTTTTTTCTAATTTCCTAATTTGGTTTTATTAAGAAACTGAGATCAGATATTTATTGCTAGACTGATTTTGCGAAGGACAGTAATTACACTTATTTCGCCCTATTATTAGACTGAAAATCCAAGAATACCCATACTGTTTAGTTGAAATATGAGGTGCAGACATCCTAAATTTGAGGGCTTATCAAATATTTTTGAGGGGTGGCTTTTGAAACAACAAGAACGTTGTTTTTACTCCAGAGTAACAGATTATGTCCCTAGACGGGAAGAGATCCTTTGAAATAATTATGAGGATGGGGATTATCTCTTTTCCCGATAGGGGCTTACATCGATATTGCCCTAAATTCTGTATTTTGAATCGAGTCACAACTCAGGTAACTTGACTCGAGTAAACTTGTCAGAGCTTTGCTACGTTTGGACAAATTTATTGCGTAATAGTTCTGAAAGTTCGGTGTGAATGTATAAGCTACCCACTTCCTACGCCTGGGTTTTCTGTGGGGTTCAGGCCTCTGGCCAATTGTAAAAGCTGTCAAAACAATGTGTGTTTCATAATGCCTAAAAATACATATTTAGTTTTAGGAGTCTCATGTTCTATTTCTGAAATGATTTGGACCCCTCCTCTCTTTTGGTGCCCTTCAATCTTTCGTCACTTTTTTGTCAGTTTTTGGTCACTTAAAAAGGGCACTGAAACTTTTCATTTCCATTTGAATGAGCTCTCTCCCGATCTTTTAGGATCATTGGCTCGATATGATCACCCCTGGCGAAAAAAAACAAAAAACAAATAAACACGCATCCATTATCTCTCTTCTGCCAAAAAATACAAAATTCCACATTTTTGTGGATGGGAGCCTGAAACCTTTACAGTAGAGTTTCCTGATGATGTGATTTTGGTTAAGATCGCTTGAATTTTTAGGGGTTTGTCCCCCCTTTTTCAAAAATCAGGCAAATTTTCTCAGGCTCGTAGCTTTTGATGGGTAACATTAAACTTAACGAACTTTGTATATTTGGAATCAGTATAAAAAGCCAATTCTTTTTATGTATCTATTGTTATAAAAAATTCCGTCTTCTTAGAGTTTTGGTTACTATTGGGTCGAGTCGCTCCTTACTTACAGTTCATGATCACCAACTGCTTGACTAGTCTAGAGTTAAAAGTCTTTATAATTTTATATTATTTTTGTTTAAGGCAACTGAACTATTCGTTATTTATATTGATTACAATGGAGTCAACAGCGGCTCAGGGGGCGTTTCCCCCCTCTACTATCCCAAAATGCTAGAATCTCATTTGCGGTTCACTAAACACAAGATGTATTTCAAACAGTGTTTTGTTTTTATTATTAAGAAGTCGAAATACCTATTAAACTAGTCAAACTTCACACAAATGAGAAATTTCGGTTATTAACTGATCTAATAAGATCAATTATAAAAGACCTAATTAAAATTGTTCTCTTTCTTTTTTTTACTTAAGCTTTACGCTTTAAAAATTGCAAAATTAAAATTTTTTCCAAATGTCCCTTCTGGATAACCCCATATACAGGTAATCGTGACAGTAGCTGCTAAAAACGTTTTGGAATTATGGTTGCAGTGACAGCTGCAACCTAGTAAAGAACGAACCACAGCCCATAATAACCATAAATTCAAAAATGATTTTGGAACAAAAAATGTTAAGTGATAAATAATTGCCATTTGAAGCTGTGTCAGGAATGGTAAGTATTATTCAGATTAATTTTAATGGTAAAAGTTTATTACTATAAATTTATGAGCATTTCGAAAGATAGCGTGAAAACCCTCGAAAATGGTGTCGGATCGAAATGAAATTGCACCATTGTAATTGTTACTGCTAAAAACCCCAGACAGGAAAGTTACGGCCCCCACCTTGAGCAACAAGTAAAATCACCTTTTTGCATGGGTAGCAATGATGTGTCCTCTTTTTTTCTTGGTTTTGCCTGAAAGGATTGGCAGGCAATTTTGAAGCGGCTCAAATATTCTAGAATATTCCATAATTTTGTAGACCCAGGGCTACCAGGGCTACCATTTATAATCCTAAAAAATATTAAGTCAATTCAGGGACATTAAAAGGAACATTTAAAAGGGACATTTAACAGGAAATTAATCGTTGAGTAAAGTACGTGCTATCTTAAAATAGTAAAACTAAACTGTTCGCTAATATTTTGCAAAATTCAGTTAATTGTAGCTTTAAATTAAGCAACAATGCTTCCCCCTTTTTTTCCCATTTCTTATTAATTTGACTATTCCAGGATGTTCTAAACAGTCTAAGATCATCCCCAATTGATAGTATCACATGGAGAATATCACAAGTTCTGTTCTATCTTATCCATTCGACTACAGATCTTGCTCCCATGGCTTATGTTTGGCAGGAAATTGTGTCTGAGTTTCGGTACAGATATTTGCATGGACATCTTCTTCCAGGGTAAGTGCCTTTTTTTGTATTCATATAAGGTTGTATACGTTTGCTTTAGGAAATATACTTTCCTGAGGGTATGCGTGATATAATCACTTTCAGAGAAGATTGGCAAAAAGCTGCGAATAGAATTATTAGAGAGTAATCTTTTGAAGTTCTAGAGGACAAAGATTTTAGACGCTTAAGTTTGTTTTAGCCCCATCACACCTTTACGTCCCATAATACTTTAAGTGTATATCCTTCATTTGTGACATGAATGATATCGCAAGCCCTGTTTTATTTTATCCATTATACTGCATATCTTGCTCCCATGGCTTATGTTTGGCAGGAAATTGTGTCTGAGTTTCGGTACAGATATTTGCATGGACATCTTCTTCCAGGGTAAGTGCCTTTTTTTGTATTCATATAAGGTTGTATACGTTTGCTTTAGGAAATATACTTTCCTGAGGGTATGCGTGATATAATCACTTTCAGAGAAGATTGGAAAAAAGTTGCGAAAAGAATTATTAGAGAGTAATCTTTTGAAGTTCTAGAGGACAAAGAATTTTAGACGCTTAAGTGTGTTTTAGCCCCATCACACCTTTACGTCCCATAATACTTTAAGTGTACATCCTTCATTTGTGACATGAATGATATCGCAAGCCCTGTTTTATTTTATCCATTATACTGCATATCTTGCTCCCATGGCTTATGTTTGGCAGGAAATTGTGTCTGAGTTTCGGTACAGATATTTGCATGGACATCTTCTTCCAGGGTAAGTGCCTTTTTTTGTATTCATTAATTAAAAAAAACTTTCCGAAAAATAAGTTTTTCAAATAAAAGTAAATGCCATTTTAAACTTAAGCTCAGGAGATACAAATACCTATTAAAATTCAAACTCAAAACGACCAGAAATTACTTTTAAAGAATAAATGAAACCCAAAACAAACAGAAATTAAATAAACAATCATAGCAAAAAACATACAACAAGTAATAATATAAATGAATAAATAGATCTTAAAGCGAGTAATGCTTAGATTGAATATGAAAATCAAGCTCAAAACGAAAACAAATATTTTGCTATTAAAGTATAAATGAAACTTAAAACGAACAGAAATTAAATAAACAACCAATGCGAACAAGCATACAATATATATTATTGTAAATGAATAAATAAATCTTAAAACAATTGAAACTTCAATTGAATATGCAAATCAAGTTTGAATCGAATAAAAATAACTACAAACAAGAGTTTGGGTATAGTCTCACTGCAGAAGCCTAAAACCTACTGCGTTATTGGCGCTTTACTGAAAACAATTCTTTGAAATATTTTCACTTTTGTAACTTTAAGAAATCAAAAATTAATTAAGATTTTAGGGAATAAATATCAGCATATTTATCTTAAATTGACAATGCACATTTTTTTCAGTAAACTCATTTAAATTTTTTTTCAGTAAAGTACAAATTATATTCTGGCTTTTAGAAAGCATAGGGTTTTGAGCCCTACTCACAGTAATTTATGCTCGTTTTGAGTTTGACTCTAATATTTATTTTAATTTTTGTTCGTTTTGTGTTTCATTTATTTATTGATACTGATTTGGGGTAATTATATGCTTGATATATTGAATGATAGTCTAAACACCAGGTGCCGGAAAAGAGAGCTCGACGACAATGGACTAGAATTTAACCGAGAATTAACCTAACCTCCACCCTTTAAATTGAATTCCCAGATTGAAAATTACAAATGACACTTGCTTATGGGTAGTAAAACACTCTAAAACTCGATATTTTATTTACAAAAAATGGTAGAGTTAAAAAAATGGCAAAACTATATGAGTCTTGAACAGTCTTGGAAAGTATAAACAAAATCAAATTGAATATTAGATATATAATGATATTAATTGTTGAAAGATCCATCAGTTTTTTTTTTCACTGTAATTTTATTTTCATTTTCAATGCTGTAAGAACTGGAAAATAATAAATTTGTAATATACGACTAATTCGTTTTCAGTGAAGCACCAATGACGCAGAATGCTTTAGGTTTTTACAGTTAAAGATGGGGGCAGTATCCAAATTTTGCTTGTAGTGAAACTATATTTGTCTTGACCAATCTTGAAAAGAACTAATAAATTAAACTGAATATTTGATGCATAATGATATTAATTGCTAAAAGCTCATCAGTTCAAAATTTTACTTTAATTTTAATATTTATTTTCTATATTAAGTACAAAAGAAAACATTTGTAATATAATTCGTTTTCAGTAAAGCGCCAATGACGCAGTAGGTTTTAGGCTTCTGCAGTGAGGCGATACCCAAACTCTTGTTTATAGTTATTTTTATTCGATTCAAACTTGATTTGCATATTCAATTTAAGTTTCACTCGTTTTAAGATTTATTTATTCATTTACATTAATATATATTGTATGTTTGTTCGCATTGATTGTTTATTTAATTTCTGTTCGTTTTAAGTTTCATTTATACCTTAATAGCAAAATATTTGTTTTCGTTTTAAGCTTGAATCTCATATTAAATCCAAGCATTACTGGCTTTAAGATCTATTAATTCATTTATATTATTACTTGTTGTATGTTTTTTGCTATGATTGTTTATTTAATTTCTGTTCGTTTTGGGTTTCATTTATTCTTTAATAGTAATTTCTGGTCGTTTTCATTTTGAATTTTAAAAGGTATTTTTATATAAAGAGGTTAATTTTAAAATTGTCATTACTTTTATTTTAAAAAATTATTTTTAGTAAAGTTTTTATTAATTAATTTTTGTTAGTTTTTTATTGAAAAAAGTTTCAAGTTTTTATGGCATGGGGGGGGGGGGTGTTTACTGTCCGATGATTCTTGACTTTAAAAAACGGATCTAGAACTTTCAATTTAAATCAAATGAGGCTTTTTTCAAAGTCTAGATGATTACCTCTTTGATAAAAACCTTACATTTGAACAACAGACAGCTTGCATAACTTGTGAAGAGCGATTGACAACAAAGAATGAATTGAAAAAATAGCTCCAATAAGGGGGGTTAGACCATTTCACTTGCTGACACAAAGGGATCACGACTGTTTTGGAATTGACCTTAATAGGAATTTGTGTGCCAAAGTAATTTTGCATGTATCACAGAGTATGTATTTTAACCTTATAATTGGATAATTATAATAGATTTCCTATGTGTTATTCCCATACAAATCCCCTTCCCATAAGTTATAAACCCCCCTTAATAAGTTATGCCCCAGGGCATAACGTACAACGCCTACCCCTGGGCCCTGGTGGGCTGTGTCGACACCGGAGTTTTTTGTTATCAGAACTTTGAACTATTTTAACAAAATGTCTATCTCAAAATTTTTATCTGATGCATTAAGTACTTGGAGGAGGTAGAGGGGCTAGTTGCCCTTCAATCTCCTTAGACTCTCAAAAAATGAACTAGAACTTTCAATTTTCAATCAAGTGAGCCCTCGCTAAAGTTTATGTGAGCATCCCTTCCATAAGAAATTCTATCAAGGACTCGGAAATTCGTTAAATTACAGCCCTTGCTCTAAGGGATTTGTGGGAGTGCTAATCCTCAAGGACCTAATTTCCAGAACTTAAAACTATGCTTAATAGAATGGCTGTCTTGACATTTTGATTGGATGTGTTTGGGGAAAAGTTGGGCGGGAGAGGGGGGTTAGTTGCCCTCAAATCACTTTCGCCTATTACAAAGGGCACTAGCCCTCGGAACTTCCAATCGAATGAGCCTTTTTTGAAGTTTCTACGACACCGCCTTCTATAAAAACCTTATTCCCCCCGGGCATAACTTAAAACCCTTGCCCTGAGGGTTTTGGGGGATTGTCCTCCTCAAAAACCTATTTCCTCTTAGGAATTCAACTCCGATTCCAAAACTGGCTATCTCAAACTTTTGAGTGGATTTGTGGGGGGGAAAGTTGTGGGTGGGGGGGGGCTAGTTGCCCTCCAATCACTTTTGACTATTAAAAGGGCACTAGCCCTTTGAATTTCCAATTGAAAGAGCCTGTTTTGAAGTTTCTACGACAACGCCTTCTATAAGAATCTTATGTGCCCCCTGGACATAACTTAAAACCCTTGCCCTGTGGGCTGGGGGGGAGTGTCCTCCTCAAAAACATATTTTCTATCTGGAAATCAACTACACTGAACTAAATTGCTATCTCAAAAGTTTTATTTTTATGTTTTTGGGGAAATGATGGGCGTGGGGGGGGGCTAGTTGCCCTCCAATCACTTTCGACTAATAAAAAGGGCACTAGCCCTTTAATTTATAATCGAATAAGCCTGTTTTAAAGTTTCTACGACAATGCCTTCTATAAAAACCTTATATGCCCCCAGGGCATAACTTAAAACCCTTGCCCTGAGGGCTGTGGGGGAGTGTCCTCCTCAAAAATATATTTTCAATCTAGAAATCAACTACGCTGAACAAAAATGGCTATCTCAAAATTTTGATTGGATGTGTTTGGGGGAATGATGGGCGTAGGGGGGGGGGGTCTAGTTGCCCTCCAATCACTTTAGGGGTTATCATCCTCAAAGACCTAATGTCCATAACTTTCAACTACGTTGAACAAAATGGCTATTTCAAAATTTTGATTGGATGTGCTTTGGGAAATAGTGGGCGTGAGAGGGGGGTTAGTTGCCCTCCAATCACTTTCGACTAAAAAAAGGGCACTAGCCCTTTAATTTATAATCGAATGAGCCTGTTTTAAAGTTTCTACAACAATGCCTTCTATAAAAACCTTATATCCCCCCAGGGCATAAATTAAAACCCTTGCCCAGAGGGCTGTGGGGGAGTGTCCTCTTCATAGATATATTTTCAATCTAGAGATAAACTACGCTGAACAAAAATTGCTATCTCAAGATGTCGATTGAATGTGTTTGGGGGAATGATGGGCGTAGGGGGGGGGGGTCTAGTTGCCCTCCAATCACTTTTGGTTATTAAAAAGGGCACTATCCCTTTGAATTTCCAATCGAATGAGCCTTTTTGAAGTTTCTATGGCAACTCCTTCTATAAAAACCTTATATGCCCCCAGGGTATAACTTAAAACCCTTACCCTGAGGGTTGTGGGGGATTGTCCTCCTCAAAAACTTATTTTCTGTCTGAAAATCAAGTACGCTGAACAAAATGGCTATCTCAAAATTTTGATTGGATGTGTTTGGGGGAATGATGAGAGTGGGGGGGGGGCTAGTTGCCCACCAATCAATTTTGACTATTAAAAAGGGAACTATCCCTTTTAATTTCCAATCGAAGGAGCCTTTTTTGAAGTTTCTACGAAAACGCTTTCTATAAAAACCTTATATGCCCCTAGGGTATAACTTATAACCCTTGCCCTGAGGGCTCTGGGGGATTGTCCTCATCGAAAACATAATTTCTATCTGGAAATCAACTACGCTGAACAAAATGGCGATCTCAAAATTTGATTGGATGTGATTGGGGAAATGATCGGCGTGGGGGGGCGTGGGGGGGGGCTAGTTGCATTCCAATCACATTCGACTATTAAAAAGGGCACTAGCTTTTTGAATTTCCAATCGAATGAGCCTTCTTTGAAGTTTCTACGACAACGCCTTCTATAAAAACCTTACATGCCCCCAGGGCATAACTTAAAACCCTTGCCCTGAGGGTTGTGGGGGAGTATCCTCCTCAAAAATATATTTTCTATTTGGAAAAAAACTATGCTGAACAAAATGGCTATCTCAAAATTTTGATTGGATGTGTTTGGGGGAATGGTGGGCGTGGGGGGGTCTAGTTGCCCTCCAATTTCTTTTGATTATTAAAAAGGGCACTATCCCTTTGCATTTCCAATCGAATGAGCCTTTTTGAAGTTTCTATGACAACGCCTTCTATAAAAACCTTATATGCCCCCTGGGAATAACTTAAAACCCTTGCCCTGAGGGTTGTGGGGGGTGTCCTCCTCAAAAACATATTTTCTATCTGGAAATCAACTACACTGAACAAAATGGCTATCTCAAAAGTTTGATTGGATGTGTTTGGGGAAATGACGGGCGTGGGGGGGGGCTAGTTGCTCTCCAATCCCTTTCGACTATTAAAAAGGGCACTAGGCCTTTAATTTATAATCGAATGAGCCTGTTTTAAAGTTTCTACGACAATGGCTTCTATAAAAACTGTATATGCCCCCAGGGCATAACTTAAAACCCTTGCCCTGAGGGTTGTGGGGGATTGTCCTCCTCAAAAACATGTTTTCTATCTGAAAATCAACTTCGCTGAACAAAATGGCTATCTCAAAATTTTTAATGGATGTGTTTGGGGGAATGATGGGCGTGGGGTTGCCCTCCAATCACTTTCGACTATTGAAAAGGGCACTAGAACTCTCGATTTCCAATCGAATGATTCCCCTTTGAAGTTTCTACGACAACCCCTTCCATATGAAGTGCCTCTGGGAAAAAAAAAATAATAATAAATAATAATAATAAAACATTGGAGCCGTATGGCCTTTACTATAGGCAACGCTACGGCGTTGCCTCTGATGAAGGATTCGTTCTTTACTCTCGTTCTTTACTAGATCCAGCTATATGTTATATAATATATTACTTATAAAAGGCACTAGATGTAGCAATTTCAGGGCTTCAGCTGTTTCAGTGCCCCAGGTGAAAAGACTCTTCTTCAGATATGAAGGATTCGTAATAGAGTCACGAAGACAAGGGTAACTTTTCTGTATCATAACACTAAAGTTGACATCATTTCTTAATAAATTGTAGGAGGTGAGAAATAAACTGGAATAGCTCTCTCCGAATAAAACAGGGCTTCGATGAATTATATTTCCGAAGTGTTTTCTGATATAAGAGATTTTTGTTAAGAAATTATGTTAACTGTAGTTAACCAAGTAAAAAGGAATAGAAATTTACTATGCAAAGAAAGTACTAGTCATTAAAGGATAATCTCAAGCTACGCCAGTTGAGTCAATTCTTTTTCAGAAATTCCGTTGCCATTTCGCATTACTATAGATAAAAGAAACATGAGGGAATTTTTTTACGCCCGGCCCCCCTTGAATATTTTACCTATAATAGTCTTTGTCGTCATGGTATAGACCTAGTCAATGGTGTCAGTTTGGCGGTGAAGAATGAGGGCGGCACCACCCTCCAAGATTTATTTGCCTCCCTCCGCACAGTTTTCGAAAAGTACCTTTTTTCGTTATTTTCATTAAAAGTTATTTTTTCTTTTCTTTTTTTCACTGAAAAACTTTAAAAAAAATTAATTTCCCATCCCTTGATTTTGAACATTTTTGTGCCCTAACCTAAATTTTCGTGAATTGTCGCCACTGCTAAGGGGCCCACCCTAGGCACCAGAGAACTGACTTTAGTTTTACCTAGAAGCTTGCTTCTTTCAGGTATCTGACATCTTACCTTCTTACTCTTATGAGTCTTGCTGTTTCTACCAATCATTATTTGTATAAGTTACAACATTTGGGTTCTTTGTACATTTATTAAACACACTTTAACAAAAATCAAATAACATAAATTTAATTGGAACTAATTCATCCCACAAAGTTTCGTTCTGGAGACGTGCTCCTGTCATCAGCACCATCACGTTTTTCGTGGAAGTTTTGAAAATATTCCTTTTTAAAACCTTTTGTTTCCATCTGGCGCTCTTAGCTGCCTAATTACATTAGCTCTGGGACCAGAATACTGAAATAGCATAACTAAAAACATCAAAATACATTTTTCAAACAGAGCTCTTTCGAAATACACAAGGCAACCAACGACAAAAATAACACTGACAAGTGTTACAAGTGTAATAGCACTAGCCTAACCTAACGTAATCTATCCCAACATTGCTTAACCTAACGTAGCCTAACGTGGACTAACAAAACCTAATTTAACGTAACCTATCCTAACGTAATGTAATCTATCATAACGTAACCTAACGTAACCTATCCTAACCTAACGTAAAAATACACACAACTCCAACTTCATTATCTTTCAGAAGAAGATTGGTCAAACTGGCCCGTTTCTTTGTACGGTTTCAGTAAAACATCTGAACAAAAAACCAGTCATTTTGGCGTAATTCTGTAAAATCTTTCAGAACACGGCTCTTACTTTTATAGTTTGCCCCTCTTCTGTGCTGTTGCACAAACACATTGGTATCTGCGACTTTGTTTCGGTCGTCGACGATTGACTTCTTATTTAAACTGTCTTTTTTTGTAGCAGCATCTATTTTTACATAGTTCTCTGCATCTGAAGTGTTGGCTCCGCCACCTTTTATAGGAGGAAGGAAGGAGGAAGGAGGATCTTTTTCTGAGTTGGGGTTCGGACCACGCCTCCACCAACTATCTGATGATGAGCTTTGTACAGGATTTTGCCTTGTTTTTGCTGCAACATTTCTTCTTCGTTTTTTATTTCCATCGTTTTTTTTTCTTGGCTTCATCAGAACTCTCTGTTTCCGTGGCTTCATTTGGTTTTTCTTTAATTATATCGTTCTTGATACGTTCCATGTCCGAAACATTTGTAAAGCAGTGTTCAATATCAGGGACTGCATTTGCAAAAAATATGGGATTCACGCAATCAGCAGAAAAATTATCTGAATTCTTCTTATCTGGCAACATGGTTTCTGTCTCAAGGCAATCCTTTTGCTGAACCTCTTTGCTAACTCTTTTCCTCCTAGTTTCAACAACTTTCTTAGAATCAAGCCACGCTTTCTCAGACTGAGATAAGTTTTCCGTTGTTTTGTGTTCTATCTGTTGCTTCCCTTTCACTTCTTTTTCCAAGTATGTCATGGTTGAACTTATTTTGACCATTTGATAGTAAAAACTGGATAAAATTCCATCTAAATTCATTCTCCCAGTTTGGCTTTGGTATATTTTTAATTTTTCCATAAGTGAGTTTGTGCATCGGATACAATTCATTACTTCCCATCTTGCTCTTACTGCTTTCTTCATTTCTGAGGTTCTGTACAATTGTGCTAGTGTATTGGCAATTGTTACTAGCTCATTGTAAAGCTTTTCGAATGAATCAATCCGTTTACTACCAGCCATCTTTTTAATTTTTGAAAAGTTGTTGGTCTTTTTGTCCATCCGAGCTGAATTGTCATTCCCCATAGGCAACTTTTTAACCTCAGGTTCCAATTTGGAATGTCTAGTAGAATCAGAGACATTCTTTTTCTTCACTACTGTGCTTTTCTCTTCAACAGGCAGCCTTATATATCTTTTCTTCCCAAAATTTGTTATTTCTTTATGAAGTTCAGTTGACATGATATCTTGTTTGCTCTGTGGTATATAAAATACTAATAGTAAAATTACCTGAAACTATCGCTTATATGCATTAGGTGACGTCATTTATGTGCATGAGGTGACGTCATTAAATACGCCTGGTTTGCAGCCAGAATAGACTCGCTTGTCATGCCGTCATTCAACATCTTGTTTCTCTTAGTCTTTCAAATTAGATAATTAATTTTTGATAGCGTCATATAGAAATAACAACTTTTTAATTTCATAGCAATAATAGGCGTTATGCTTACAAAATCCCCTAATGAAAATACCATATTTCTACTTGAAATCCCGTCTACATATCACGTTGACGTATTCTGCCTTTTTACTTACCTATTGTAATTACCCATTTCCCTTAAATTTTTCCTTACAACATTCTCCCATCCCATTTAGGGACGAACTGCTTTTCGTTTGGCCCTAGACGATTGACTGACAAGTCTACATATTGCGTTGACGTGTTCTGCCTTTTTACTTACATTTTGTCCAATAAATAATTACATATATGTATATATATTTTATCATTTTTATCACATATAAATCCTCTTGGGTATAATCTGTCTCAGTTCTAAATAAGGGATACAACCTTCTAAAACTACTACTACTACTAATACTAATACCTCACTGCAGTACCAAGCCTTCTGATGCCTAAACAGCAAAGCACGCTCCTCCTCTATCCCAATCTATTCAAAACGTACCTACTTACACCATTCTGAGGAGTTCCCATTTCCCTTAAATTTTTCCTTACAACATTCTCCCATCCCATTTAGGGACGAACTGCTTTTCGTTTGGCCCTAGACGATTGACTGACAAGTCTACATATTGCGTTGACGTGTTCTGCCTTTTTACTTACATTTTGTCCAATAAATAATTACATATATGTATATATATTTTATCATTTTTATCACATATAAATCCGGGCTCTGATTATCACCAATAATTCAGCTCGCTTGTAGTATTTAGTGTTTTGGAACATTTTGATAAAATAAAAAAAAGTTAGATATAAATTGTATCCGACGCCCAATAATGCCTCTTGGGTATAATTTGTCTCAGTTCTAAATAAGGGATACAACATGCAATAACATTTATATTATATTCTTTGTGTTAACATCTTCTTTCCCAAGAGAAAAACAAAACAAAATCCAGGACTTTTTCATTCGCTATGATTATAAAGGCTGTATAGAAAAAGTTGAATTTTTTTTCGTGACAACGTGAAGAAATGAAATAAAAACGTGGAGATGTGAAGGTAGTGGGTGACGCTTTTTAACTAAGCAAGTGAATAAAACAAACTACCAAAGCCTTGATATTTCGGCACCACATTCGAGAACCGCAATAAAAAAAAAACGAAAAAAAAAGAAAAAAAAAACATTCAAATAAACCAAGCTAATAAACAACTACAACATTAAAGTGCGAAAAACTGGTTTTATATTACATTTTTGCATTCTGTCTTAAAAATTTTATGATAAAAAAAGGGACAAACTGTAGAGATATGCAATTTTCTTTTTTGTTCTATTTCGCACTTTTCTGCAATTATTTTAAAAAAATTATTTTCTATAAAACAAGCTTTTCAAAGAAAAGTAAAGATTCATATTAAATCAAAGAGGAGAAGAAATAGAGCCACAGGATAATTAACTTGGAACGAACAGAAATTAAATTCCGTGAATAAATGAACCTCGAAAAACATAGAAATTGAAATGAATAAGGAAATCAGACTTAAAACGAAAAAAAATTACAATAGACAGAAGTGGGGCTAATGCCCCTAAACCTTCTAAAACTACTACTACTAATACTAATACCTCACTGCAGTACCAAGCCGCCTGATGCCAACACAGCTACGCACGCTCCTTCCCTATCCCAATCTATTCAAAACCTACCTACTTTCACCATTCCAAGAATTTCCCATTTCCCTTCAATCTTTCCTTACAAGATTCTCCCATCCCATTTGGGGACGACCTGCTTTTCGTTTGGCCATAGACGATTGACTGACAAGGACTATCTTTGGTAATTTCCCATTCTTCATCCCCACAACGTGTCCTAGCTATATCAATCTTTCTCTCGTTATTGCCCTAGAAAGTGGGGTTGAATCTTATTCATCTTAGAGCTTGTTGTTTGAGATACGATAAGTCTGCTAGGTAATCAAAACAACTTGTTTGTAATTTCTCAATCTTCAAATCTTCCTCCGTTTTTCCGAGGGCCCAGGCTTCAGAACCATACCTTCCAAGGGCGCCGGTAGAAAATTTTCTGGGGGGGGGGGGCAAACGCCGAAATATCAATGGTGGTTGGGTGACAGGAAATATATTTCAGGAATTTTTTTTTTTGGTAGGAATAAGTTTATTTTTAAATACTTTTAGGAAAAAACTATCAAATAAAAAGGGCAATTAAATTGCATGCAAAATGAAACAAAATACAGCAAGTTTTAAACGACAAGGATTCCTGGCAAAGGGATCATTTTATTTAACCAATAATATATGTAATTATTATGCATTTAATCTTAAAATAAAATCAAACTCAAACCAAAATTACGGAAAGGATTATTGCTTACGTAGATTATAACAGATGTAGACTTGTCTTTGAGCAATTTCCAACGCCTTAGAATAGTTTACAGAATAAGTAGAGATACTCAAAAATCATCCTGCCTGCATAGATACCACGTTCTGATTTTATAACGGCCATGTAAAATGCACCTCTTTCATAACAGGACGATTTTCCTCCGTCGAACTTAAGCCCTTATATATTCAGACAGAAAAAAAAAAAAAAAAATAGAATAGAATAGGGAAAGAAAAACATAATACACATTTTTTTTCAGTAAACTCATTTAAATTTTTTTTCAGTAAAGTACAAATTATATTCTGGCTTTTAGAAAGCATAGGGGTTTTGAACCCTACTCACATTAATTTATGCTCGTTTTGAGTTTGACTCTAATATTTATTTCAATTTTTGTTCGTTATGGGTTTCATTTATTTATTGATACTGATTTGAGATAGTTGTATTCTTGGTAGAATATATGATAGTCCGGATACCAGGTGAAAAATTTAAAAAGACCACGACGGAATGGGGCTTCTACGAAACTTAGCCTACCCTCCAACCTCTATACTAACTAGGCAGATTCCAAAATACCCATGGCACATTGCTTGCGAGTGGAGGAACACTCCGAAACTTGACATTTTATTATATTTTGGTGTTTCATGCAAGAAAATTTATGTTCCACAAAGTTTGAGGTGCAGTTTTCCGCTCAAATAGAAATGCCTAGAAGCCATAGAATGTTTTCATAACAAACTAACATGATTAGTTACAAAAAATGGCAGAGTTAAAAAAAAAATGGCAAAACTATATGAGTCTTGAACAGTCTTGGAAATTATAAAAAAAATAAAATTGAATATTAGATATACAATGATATTAATTGTTGAAAGATCCTTCAGTTCAAGATTTTTTTTCACTGTAATTTTTATTTTCATTTTCAATGCTGTAAGAACTGGGAAATAATAAATTTGTAATATACGAGTAATTCGTTTTCAGTGAAGCACCAATGACGCAGAAGGCTTTAGGTTTTTACAGTTAAAGAAGGGGGCAATATCCAAATTTTGCTTGTAGTGAAACTATATTTGTCTTGACCAATCTTGAAAAGAACTAATAAATTAAACTGAATATTTGATGCATAATGATATTAATTGCTAAAAGCTCATCAATTCAAAATTTTACTGTAATTTTGATATTTATTTTAAATATTAAGTACAAAAGAAAACATTTGTAATATAATTCGTTCTCAGTAAAGCGCCAATGACGCAGTAGGTTTTAGGCTTCTGCAGTGGCGCAATACCCAAACTCTTGTTTGTAGTTATTTTTATTCGATTCAAACTTGATTTGCATATTAAATTTAAGTTTCACTTGTTTTAAGATTTATTTATTCATTTACATTAATATATATTGTATGTTTATACTTCATTTATACTTTAATAGGAAAATATTTTTTTTTCGTTTTAATCTTGAATTGAAATTTCAACTAAAGCATCAATCACCTTAAATTCTCTACATTTATTTATGA
The DNA here is from genome assembly GCF_049724085.1 of Artemia sp. Qi Xiang Cuo. NCBI lineage: Eukaryota > Metazoa > Arthropoda > Branchiopoda > Anostraca > Artemiidae > Artemia > Artemia sp. Qi Xiang Cuo. The sequence goes on from NC_142805.1 coordinate 59,995,786, forward strand.
TGTTATTTGCATTATGTTTTTTGCTATGATTGTTTATTTAATTTCTTCTCGAATTGAGCTTCATTTATTCGTTAATAGTCGTGGATGGTGGTGTTATTTTTACATTTTATAAGGTATTTATATCTCCTTATCTTTGTTTTAAAATTACCTTTACTTTTGATTGAGAAACTTATTTTTCGGAAAGTTTTTTTTAAATTAATTTTTGTTCGTTTTTTTATTGCAAAAAGTTTCAAGTTTTTATGGCATGAGGGGGGGGGGGTGTTTACTGTCCGATTATTCTTGACTTTAAAAAACGGATCTAGAACTTTCAATTTAAATCGAAGGGGGCTTTTTTCAAAGTCTATACGATTACCTCTTTGATAAAAACCTTATATATGAACAATAGACAGCTTGCATAACTTGTGGACAGCGATTGAAAACAATGAATGGATTGAAAACATAGCTCCAATAAGGGGGTTTAGAACATTTCACTTGCTGACACAAAGGGATCACGACTGTTTGGAATTGACCTTAATAGGAATTTGTGTACCAAAGCAATTTTGCATCTATCACAGAGTATGTATTTTAACCTTATAATTGGATAATTATAATAGATTTCCTATGTGTTCTTCCCATACAAAACCCCTTCCCGTAAGTTATAAACCCCCCTAAATAATTTATGCCCCAGGGCATAACTTACAACGTCTACCCCTGGGCCCTGGTGGGCTGTGTCGACAACGGAGTTTTTTGTTATCAGAACTTCGAACTATTTTAACAAAATGTCTATCTCAAAATCTGATGCATTTAGGGCGTGGAGGAGGAAGAGGGGCTAGTTGACCTTCAATCTCTTTTGAATCTTAAAATGTGAAACAAGAACTTTCAATTTTCAATCAAATGAGCCCTCTCTAAAGTTTATACGAGCATCCCTTCCATAAGAAATAATATGAAGGATTCGGAGTATCCTTAAATTACAACCCTTCCCCTGAGGGCTTTGGGGGAGTTGTCATCCCTAAAGACCTAATTTCCAGAACTTAAAACTACGTTTAATAAAATGGCTGTCTCAAAATTTTAATTGGATATGTTTGGGGAAAAGGTGGGCATGAGAGGGGGTTAGTTGCCTTCCAATCACTTTTGACTATTAAAAAGGGCACTAGCCCTCAGAATTTCCAATCGAATGAGCCTTTTTTGAAGTTTCTACGACACTGCCTTCTATAAAAACCTTATATGCCCCCAGGATAGAACATAAAACCCTTGCCCCGAGGGCTGTGGGGGATTTTCCTCCTCAAAAACATATTCTCTATCTGAAAAACAACAATGGTGAACAAAATGGCTACCCCGAAATTTGATTGTGGGTGTGTTGGTGGACGGATGGGCGTGCGGGGCTAGTTACCCTCCATTCATCTTCGACCATTAAAAAGGGCACTAGCCCTTTGAATTTCAAGTCGAATGTGCCTGTTTTGAAGTTTCTACGACAACGCCTTCTATAAAAATCATATATGGCCCCAGGGCGTAACTTACAACCCTTGCCCCGAGGGTTGTGGGGGAAGTGTCCTCCTCAAAAACATATTTTCTATCTGGAAATCAACTATGCTGAACAAAATGGCTATCTCAAAAGTTTGATTGGATGTGTTTGGGGAAATGATGGGCGTGGGGGGGGGCAGTTGCCCTCCAATAACTTTTGACTATTAAAAAGGGCACTAGCCCTTTAATTTATAATCGAATGAGCCTGTTTTAAAGTTTCTACAACAACGCCTTCTATAAAAACCTTATATGCCCCCAAGGCATAACTTAAAACCCTTGCCCTGTGGGTTGTGAGAGAGTGTCCTCCTCAAGAATATATTTTCAATCTGGGAATCAACTATGCTGAACAGAATTGGCTATTTCAAAATTTTGATTGGATGTGTTTGGGGGAATGATGGGCGTAGGGAGGGGGACTAGTTGCCCTCCAATCACTTTTGATTATTAAAAAGGGCACTATCCCTTTGAATTTCCAATCGAATGAGCCTTTTTTGAAGTTTCTATGATAACTCCTTCTATAAAAACCTTATCTGCCCCCAGGTCATAACTTAAAACCCTTGGCCTGAGGGTTTTGGGGGATTATCCTCCTGAAAAACATATTTTATATGTGAAAATCAACTGCGCTTAACAAAATAGCAATCTCAAAATGTGGTTTGAGTTTGTTTGGGGGAATGATGGGGATGGGGGGGGGGGGCTAGTTGCCCTTCAATCATTTTTGACTATTTAAAAGGGAACTAGCCCTTTGAATTTCCAGTTAAGTGAGCCGTTTTTGAAGTTTCTACGACAACACCTTCTGTAAATACCTTATATTCCCCCAGGACACTACTTAAAACCTGTCCTGAGGGTTTTGGGGGAGTTTCCTCTTCACAAACATATTTTCTATCTGGAAATCAACTACGCTGAACAAAATGGCTATCTCAAAATTTTGATTGGATGTGTTTGGGAAAATGATGGGCGTGGGGGGGGGGGGGGCGAGTTGCACACCAAAAACTTTCGACTATTAAAAAGGGCACTAGCTTTTTGAATTTCCAATCAAATGAGCCTTTTTTGAAGTTTCTACGACAACGTCTTCTATAAAAACCTTATATGCCCCAGGGCATAACTTAAAACCATTGCCCTGAGGGTTGTGGGTGAGTGTCCTCCTTAAAAAAATATTTTCAATCTGTAAATCAACTACGATGAACAAAATGACTATCTGAAAATTTTGATTGGCTATGTGGGGGGAAATCAGGGGCGTGGGTGGGGGAGGGGGGCTAGTTACACTCCAATCACTTTCGACTATTAAAAAGGGCACTAGCTCTTTAATTTCCAATCGAATGAGCCTGTTTTGAAGTTTCTACGACAACGCCTTCTATAAAATCCTTACATGCCAAACCTTACATCCTCAAAAATATATTTTCTATCTGGAAATCAACTACGCTGAACAAAATGGCTATCTCAAAATTTTGATTGGATGTGTTTGGGGAAATGATGGGCGTGGGGGGGGGGAGGGGGTCTAGTTACACTCCAATCACTTTCGATTATTAAAAAGGGCACTAGCTCTTTAATTTCCAATCGAATGAGCCTGTTTTGAAGTTTCTACGACAACGCCTTCTATAAAAACCTTATATGCTCTCAGGGCATAACTTAAAACCATTGCCCTGAGGATTGTGGGGGAGTATCCTCCTCAAAAATATATTTTCTATCGGGAAATCAACTATGCTGAACAAAATGGCTATCTAAAATTTTTGTTTGGATGTGTTTGGGGGATTGGTGGGCGTGGGGGGGGGCTAGTTGCCCTCCAATCATTTTCGACTATAAAAAGGACACTATAACACTCGATTTCCCATCGAATGATTTGAAATCATTCCAATCATTTGAAGTTTCTACGACAACCCCTTCCATATGAAGTGCCTCTGGAAATAATAATAATAATAAATAATAATAATAAAACATTGGAGCCGTATGGCCTTTACTATAGGCAACGCTACAGCGTTGTATACGTTCGCTTTAGGAAATATACTTTCCTGAGGGTATGCGTGATATAATCACTTTCAGAGAAGATTGGCAAAAAGCTGCGAAAAGAACTATTAGAGAGTAATCTTTTGAAGTTCTAGAGGACAAAGAATTTTAGACGCTTAAGTGTGTTTTAGCCCCATCACAGCTTTACGTCCCATAATACTTTAAGTGTATATCCTTCATTTGTGACACGAATGATATCACAAGCCCTGTTTTATTTTATCCATTATACTGCATATCGTGCTCCCAAGCCTTATGTTTGGCAGGAAATTGTGTCTGAGTTTCGGTACAGATATTTGCATCGACACCTTCTTCCAGGGTAAGTGCCTTTTTTCATGTTCGTATAAGGTTGTATACGTTTGCTTTAGGAAATATACTTATCTGAGGGTATGCTGGATATAAACACTTTCAGAGAAGATCAGAGAGAAGTTGCGAAAACAATTCTTGGAGAATCACCTGCTGAAGTTATGGAGGAAAAAGAATTTTATACCCTTAAGGGGGCTTTAGCCCCATTACACCTTTACGCCCCGTACTACTTTAAGTGTAAGCGTGACATCCTTCATTTATGACATGGAGGATATCGCAAGCCCTGTTCTATTTTATTCACTCGAGTACATTTGTTACTCCTATGGCTTACGTTTGGCAGGAAATTGTGTTTGAGTTTCGGTACAGATATTGGCATGGCCATGTTCTTCCAGGGTAAGTACTTTTTTTTCTTTTTCTTTTTTGCAGTTTTAAGGACTATTTAAAATAGGCGATAAAAACTAGTTTTAATCATAACTGTTTTATTCTTATGCATTGTTAACTTTTGGGAAGTGTATTAAGTATTTTCTAAGACCACACTGGCTTATCATGACAAAAGATGTGAAGAAGAAAAGATGAGACACCCCAATGCTCAACTGAAAGTATCTAATTAATGGGCGACAAAAAATTTCACTTTTTTTTTTACCCTATTTTTAAATATTGAGAAGGCAAAGCTCATAAAATATGAACGATCTTAGTCGGCCCCTTGCTTGCAAGTCCTGTGGACATGGTCGGTCGTAAATCTTTGAATCATGTTTTGGGGTTTCCAATCGCCTCTAAAATGGCTCAGAGAAGCTATAGAATATTTGAATTACCCTTGCTGTATACCTATTTACCTTAGTTCTGCCCTAGAATGGGTGATAGGCGTGATCATTAAGAAGGGAAAAGAATCATTTTTGTAAAACTCTGAAAAAGCTCTGCCAGCTTTGCCTCTCACAGAGACAATCTGTCTTGGATATACTCTAATTAGCCATGGCTCTCAAGCCTTTCATTACTTCCCCCAAGTTGATAACTAGGAAGAATTAAGAAAAATATATATCCTCAAATCGCATTTAAGGGTCTAACTAAAGTACAGAGATTTTTCAACTGCGCGGAGGATAAAACTAGCCCAACCGGTAGTGGTGCGTTTAGAATCCCATGTTGTTGTTTCTGCATTAGGAGGACTCACCGAAAATTAAGAGGGTTGTTATTGGAACACTAATCACCAATAGACCAAGCCATGGAGCTACGCCAAAGCCCTGAGAGTTTTGGTTTCGCCGTGGCTCAACACGTTTATTATAACCCTCGCCATTTTATTTTCCATCACTTCCATTTTTGCCCTCTTTAAAGGTATTTTGCAAGTTTTCATGGAGGCAGTTGAAATCAAGAAATATATACACAAAAAAGTTGCCTTTAATAAAGATACTGGTGAAACTTATCTAAGCTTCGTTTATAATGAACTTATAAATTCTGACCCTTCAAATAATGTTTATTACCAAATTGCTATTTTGCAATAGATTGTTGATAATATAATTGATTAGTGTTCAAAAAATCTTGACACAAAATAACTTCCCAGGTGTGAATATCCATTCAATGTTTGATGTTGTTATTCAGTTACCCTTCCACTGTCGTTTCGAAAGGGCCTCATTTAGTTTAATGTTTGTTTTTATTTTGTCCGTAAAACGTTTATTTTTAGTCTTGATTCAATTTTGTGCACTCAGGACGGTCAAGTGGAGGCCTCGTTTTGCGTATTTATTCATCCTTTTCTTTCACTGGCTCTTTGTTTCTTCGTTCTTTATCCTCCAATTATCCTTGTTTTTCTTTTTCACATTTTTTTTATTGTCATTTTGTGAAAAATGCAGTATTGACTGAAAAAAACTCAGCCCAGTAAGAAAACCTAAGGAATAGATGATATTTTTAGTTTTTTCGAATTTTAGTTTTTAGTTTTTTTTAGTTTTTTCTATGAAAAGAAGTATTTCTATTCATAGAATAATCGGAGCATCAAGCCGCTAGTAAAGGAGAAGCTACCCAAGCTCCTCCTTCACAGTACCCTGTCCAGAGCCTTACTCTTCCTCTTTTGAAGCTCTCACTAAATCTTTCGTATCGAGCGCAAAATCGGGACAAAAAGGATAGTATAACTCAGACATTTCTCAGATGTTAATTTCAGTATAAAAATCATTTCCCTTTCCTAAGATTGCACTGTTTTCCTCAACAATATTTCTTAGTCTTGTGAGTCTCACTATGCTGATCTTCCTACCGAATCAAGCTGATGCTTCAACCTGATCAAGCTGATCATACCTGAATCGAGCTGATACCTTTACTGTTGAGTAATGCATTCACTTTCATAACCTTTCTTGCTAAAGCGCTTGAAAAGTGATAACATTTAGTCAAGATTTATTTTTTAATAGAGGGAGGGCTGATTTAGTCTAGAACCCATCCTTTTACCGACGTCCTCGTTTGTAGGGATAGATACAGAACCTCTCTCTGGGGGAGTAGAAACCAACAAAACTTGGGCTCTTTTATGGTTATTATTCGCCCTTCCATCTTCGTAGTTATTGCAATTTTTGACCTTCTAGGGCGGGGGCATGTGCCCTTAAAACCACTCCCTAGATCTGTCTCTGCATGTTATTGTTAAAGACACGCTGAACTTATTTTTGTTAATATTTTTCCTTAAACACAATAACCAATTCTTCGGCCTCAAAAGAAATCTTAATCTTTTATTAAACACAAAATAGTCTTTACACAAAGCACAAGTACAAACTTGCCAATAAACTTATCTAAGGATTACGGTGTTCTACTTTGGCTAAAATTACAATTGACTGAAATGAAAAGCATATGACAATAATGCTCACCAGGGCGCTTTTTTGAGTTGACTGCGCTTTGAGTTTTTCAAATTGGCGCATTGCGCCGATTTTACGCATGTCAAAAAAATTCAGCGCAAAGTGGGCGCATTTTGCCTTCACAATAACAATGACAAAACTCAAAATCTTTAAGTCCAATGTTTACTCACAACATCTACTATCAGATTCAGGAATCTCTCTATAAATACAGATGGAGTTTTCAGAACCCCGTAGGGATTCTCATATCGCATTCCAGGCTCCATGACGACCTAAATTTTAAATTATCAAAGCGTGTATTATCCTTAGCGTGAAAAAAAAACAGATATGGGAAAGTGGTCAAATTTCGATGAAAAATACAGAAAAGAGTGGGAAAAGCTGACTTTTGTTCGACATAGCTCAAGCAGCTCTTTCTGTCTTAAGCTTACCCATCAGCAACCCTTTCGTCGAGAGAGTGTTTTCTGTTATGAATACTGTCAAGTACAAAATTCGAAACAGGATGCAGCTTAAAATGCTTAACTCTACTGTTACCATCCGACTTTGGCGAAATTGCAAGGGAAAGTGCTGCAGGGACTTTGATATTACACTAGCTATGCTAAATAGATCTACCATTGAAATTTATGACATCAAAAAACCATCCAATGAAAATGAAGATGAAATTTTTGGCGATATAGAAGGAGGGTTTGCTGTTTAACTTTGTTTAACTTTGAAAATGGTCTTGAATACTAGTCGAAGATAAATCCAATATATGATTAAAAAATGTATAAAACTAACTCAAAATTCATTAAAGGAAAACACAAATAAAATAACAATCGGAACTGTGGAAGAACCTTGCCAAATATAGTTTTTTCCCATCTTTATGTGTTTGGCTTCGGTTTCCTGACAAAAATCTCAGAATGGACTTTGGCCTGCAATTTGATAGATAGTTGCATTAATAACGGCCGGTCTAATTTCTTATCTTTGACTTGGTCGTTCTTGTGCTTCTAATTTATATTTACAAAGCTACGAAACATTTTGTTCTCATAACTAAGCAAGGCCGTACCCAGAAGGGGGACGGTTAGGGGGTTTGAACCCCTCCCGAAATGTTTTTTCGACTCGTAAAAATGTAACAAAAATGGATATAAACGAATTTTGTGTGCGTTTTTTGAGATTTTTTCGTGTAACCCCCCCCCCTTGAAAAAAAATCTTTGAGTAAAACCCCCTCCGAAAAAAAAACTGGGTACGGCTGTGTAACTAAGTTAAGAATTTACATCATTTTGAAGCTTAGAATTGCAATGTTATAAAAAACATTGTATAAAGAAGTAAACTTTGATGTCACTTACCTAAATGACATTTTGGAGAGAAGTGACCTTCAAGAATCATGCTTCTCTTTAGTTATACATTAGAAAATCCTATCTATTAGTTATCTTTGTCAAGTGCGCCTTTAACTTCCACGTTTTTGTATAACTTATCTATATTGCAAGACCAGTATACTGAGTGCCTATTTCTTTTTTTAGTTCTTTAATCACAATTTCTACTGTTGATAGGGAATAATTCAGCACATCAGCCAGAAAGTAATGTAAAACGCTACCTTAGATATTGGCAAGTATTTTTTTTTTGCTAGATCTTTTTTAATTCTCACTTTTATTTAATTATCTGACATACCAGAGAAATGAGGAAAATATCTTCCTTGTCAAGTCAAAGACTGAGAACAGAAAATTTCGACCACAAAAGCGCATGTAATCAGTCGATAAATGCTTCACTGTTTCAGTTTTCGGAACATGGTGCCAAAATCTGTAAATGAAGACTGAATCCTACCAATTTTGAGTGTTAGTATTCTGAAAAACAAAATTCACACAATTTGTGCCTATCTGGTAACGTTATCTCTGAATTCCTTTTTTTTTGCACTCATCCCTGCAAGATATAATTTACCCTGAATTTCGAACTCCATCCAAAAAATATATAGAGAAAATGCGCTTCCCGCATTTTCGCTTCCCTTGGTGCGCTATCTAATGTCAGGGACCTGGCATCACTGGCCCCAAATATTGTCCCAAATTCCTCTCTCAATTTAGCACTTGTTCACGGATGCCCACCCTCTCCAATCACTTTCCAATTAGTATCTATTCATTGCCTCAGCTCAGTCCAGCAATCTAAGCAAATTTCAACTTTTCACAACTTTTTCAAGTTTTGGGTCACTTGCCTGAGACTCTGGGCAGGTGTGCGCCTCCAAAAATTGTCCTAAATTTCTCTCTCGCCTTAGAACTTATTCACGGATGCCTAAAGCCGTGAACGGCTAGACTGTTTCCTTAGCGGTAATCACGCGCTAAACACTTACCAAGAATATTGTTTTCAATGTCTATCAATATTTACTATGTGTAAATTCTGAGTGACTGCCTAATTTTCTTTGGGTATAAAAGGAAACTGCCTGCTCTATCACATATTGGCTGAAACATTTGAAGCTAATATAAAGTTAATTGAAGTGTTATTCGGAGTGGCAATTCCAAAAAATAGATGGCAGCGTTGAAAGCATAAGGAATAAATACTTTAGGGAGATTGCGCATATGACAAGTATGAAGCGGCGCATATTAGGGGAAAGAGGGGAGGAGGGAGAATTTTCCTCTGTAGCTTTTTTAACCCCCCCCCCCTTTTAGATTTTGAAAATAGCTTTTTTTTTAGGGTTTTCATTGAAAAATACACTTTTTTTGTTGTAAAGAATCGAAAAAAAAAAACAAAATTGTCTTTACTTCCTAGATTTCAAAAATTAACCCCCCTCCCCTCACATCATTTTTGTAAATTATCGTCATTACTAATATGACTTTCTTGTTATTTGAATATCCAACTTCCTTGCAAGTATTATCATCAAATGGCCTCGAAATGAAAATGCAAATATGAATTGTTTATTAATTGTGTAATCAATTTTTATTTCATCGTTGTGGTTTTTTCAAAAACATTTTTTTTTGTAATTTCCCAATTAATTTATTACGCAAAAACTAAAGCCCAAGCAATGTCCCCACAAGACTCCAAGGCCGCGATAGAAAATGTTGTATGTCCATAAACCACGTACCCTACTTATGACCGACTGTGCTAAATGGAGAGGTTTTGTTGGAATTCACTTAATTGTACAGTTTTCGATTATCCAATAGTTTTCAACTCCAAATTTTAAGCGAGTAGTTGGTTTTTTAAGTGAGTGGTTACTCTAACGCTAAGTAACCAAATTTTAGGTTTCCAGGACGGTTGGGAATTTAGGAAAACCCAGAAACTCAATTTTTAATAGGAAAGATCTCCATGTGCAGCTAGGTAGTCTTACGCTTAATGTGTGCCAAGTTTGGAAAGTTATAGTGCCCTTTCTAAGGGACCAAAAAGGTTGGAGGGCAGCTAGCCCCCATTACTATCCCCCAACGCCTTTTTTTTTACTCAAAGACATCTGATCAAAATTTTGGGATAGCCGTTTGGCTCAGAATAGTTAAAAGGTTCAATAACTATGCCTCTGGAGATGACACGAACCCCCAGAGGCCACGGGGAAACGGCTGTTAGTTATTCAACTCGTCCATTGTTTACTAATAGTATTTGTTATAGGGAAATAGGTTGGAGGGCAGCTAGCCCTTCTTACTAGCCCCCAACGCTCCTTTTTTACTCAAAGATATCTGATCAAAATTTTCAGGATAGCCGTTCGGCTCAGAATAGTTAAAAGGTCGAATAACTATGCCTCTGGAGATGGCACGATCCCCCAGAGGCCATGGGGAAACGGCTGTTAGCTATTCAGCTCGTCCATTGTTTACAAATAGTATTTGTTGTAGGGAAATATATGGAATTTTTTGGAGAAAATTTTCAGCGGGGGAGATTTTCTTAGGGGATAGTTTTCCTGGGAAAGGAAAGTTTCCGGGGGGGGGAATCTTCCAGGGTAACTTTTACACCGGGGGGGGGGGATGGGGATGTGGATATCCTGACATTATTTGAAAAACGATCGGAAATTAGATAAATAAGAAACAAGTTTTTTTCAACTGAAAGTATGGAGGAATACTAAAACTTAAACTAAACAAAGATTATATCGTATATGAAAGGGAGGCAGCTCCTCTACCTCAGCCCTCGTTCTATGCGCCGAAGTTTGACTGTTTTATCCCAGTTCTTGAAGAACGACTCCTGAAACGCAAGGACCGTTGAAATTTGAATGAAAAGTATTTTTAAAGAACTTTAAGACTTTAGCATAAAGAGTGAGGGATGAGGAAAGGGCAGCCCCCTTCATATATGGAACAATTTCTGCTTTTTTAAGTTTTAATGTTGCATCTTACTTTCACTTCAAAAAATCAAGTGTTTTTTATTTAATCTCAAGTACGCTTAGAATTTCTGGTATCTTTTCGAAAATGGTATCTTTCCAGTTGGTACGTAGATTTCGCAACTTTCGTGAAAATTTGGAACTTTTTCGCTTAATTGCGCAGTTTAAGTAGTTGAGTTGTGTGACGGTAGGCACGAAAGAGTTTTGTTTTTTTGAAGAGGGCAATGGAAAAAAACAAAAATCAATAATGCAAATAAGAAGTGCCAAGAAATTTGGAAAAACTTAGAATTTGTGGGGTGGGGGCCCCAAACCTCCCTTCCTTGCGTTGTTTGTGTGATATTCGGTACTACTGTAAAATCTAGAACACAATCGAGAAGTGAAGTTAGGTTAATCCTAATTAAATATACCAAAATATTATGAAAATATATTACTTTAGTAACACAATTATGGAAACTACAGCAAAGAATTACGTATAGCAGACTACCCAGACCGCATTATATTAAATACGTAACTTAACCTGACCAAAATACCAACTCTATATATTAAATATTTAATTAAAATATAGCTACAACGTAGTTTATTTCACTGAACCTAAGTTTTTATTGTTTAAAAAAATAGAGTTGTGAGAAAGTCAAACTTTAGCGTAAAGAGCGAGGCGTTGAGGAGGGGACAGCCCCCTTCATATACGGAATAATTTCTGTTCGTTTTAAGTTTTAACGTCGTTCCTTACTTTCAGTTAAAAAAACTTGTTTTTTTTATTTAATTTTTGAACGTTTTTGAATTAATGCAGGTTTTGATTGTGGCTCACCGTACATGAATAATTAAAACAAAATTTCATATTATTTGGTTAAATGGCGTTCTCGAAACTTGTTTAATTTTATTTACGAACGTTTTTATTAGTAATAAATATACGTAACTTAGAATTAACTTACGTAACGAACTTCTATATTCATAAATTTTTAACACGTATATTAGGGGGTTCGCCCCCTAGTCAATACCCTGCTCTTTAAACTATAATTCGAATTTTTTTTTCCAGTTCTTTAAAAATGACCTCTTAATCACAATCAGTTGATCAGTTGAAAAACTTGTTTTTTTTTTTATTTAATTCCTGTTCTTTTTCTTTAATAATGATGGGAAATCCGGCGCCCCCTTCCTAGCACTGTCCCTTCCCCCATGAACACTTCCTTCATGGACAGATGTCCCTTCCATATAGCCCCCGACCCGCTCCTTCCCCCACCTACCCGCAAAAATCTCCTCTGAAAAAGTCTGTATACTTCCCAATAACCAATACTATATGTTAACATTGAGTAAAGTTCATAACTTTCACCCCTCCCCCTGGGGACTTTTGGGGATTAAGTCATCCTAAAAGACATTTTTATCATATTTTCGAGCATGCTGAATAAAATGGCTAACTCAAAATTTTAATCGGGTGACTTTGGGAAAAAAATGAGCGTGGGAGGGGGCCTAGTTGCCCTCCATTTTTTTGTGTAAATTAAAAAGGGCACTATAAATTTTAATTTCCGTTCCAATGAGCCCTCCCACGTTATTATAGGACCACTGGGTCGATACGATAACCCCTGGGTAAAAAAAAAAAAACAAAAACAAACAAACAAACAAATAAACACGCATCCGTGATCTTTCTTCTGGCAAAAAATGGAAAATTACACATTTTTGTAGATAGGAGCTTGAAACATCTACAGTAGGGTTCTCTGATACGCTGAATATGATGGTGTGATTTTCATTAAGTTTGTATAACTTTTATGGGGTCTTTCCCCCTTTTTTTGAAAATCAGCCAAATTTTCTCAGGCGCGTAACTTTTGATGGGTAGCTCTAAACTTGATGAAAGTTATATATTTGAAATCAGCATTGAAATCTGATTCTTTTGATATATCTATTGGTATCAAAAACCCGTTTTCTAGAGTTTCGGTTACCATTGAGCCGGGTCGCTCCTTACTTACAGTTCGTTACCACGAACTGTTTGACTATAATATCTCACTGAAGATTTATTCAAATTTAATCGGAATAACTTCCATTTGATTCACTGCTCTTTTGCCAGTGTAACGCAAGTCGATTAATTCTGTCGGCGAAAAAAGTGGCTGCTCAGGTTTCGATAAAGTCGACGAAGACCTTTTTTGTTGCTTTCGGATCGGCGAACGTACTACCAGTAAGAAAGATACCAAAGTGCTTGAGAACATAGTAGTCAGTTGGCGAGAGTTCTGGGGGTATCGTGGGTGAGGAAAGAACTTCAATTCTTAATTCGTTTATATTTTGGACAGTAATTTGTGAAACTTGCGGACAGGCGTTGTCGTAGAGCAGGATCGGACCTCTTCTGTTAAGATGTGTCGTTTGATACTGTCGCAATTTCCGTTACAGTTCATCGATTTCCTCACAATCGGACTCTGCTGTGATGGTTCCAACCGGTTACTGACCACCATACATTAAGCACCGTCTTTTTTGGTGTATTTCCGCCTTTGTGAAGTGCCTGGGTGGTTTTCGAAGTACCTCAAAAAGTGACAAATTCTTTTGATCATTCAAATCGTGAAGCATCCAATATTCAAGCTTTTTGACCTTTCTAAGACGTTTTAAACCATAAAAACCAAATGGGAGCTGACACCCAGTTATTTCGTCATCCCACGCATCGTTTTTGATGGGTCAGTCTCGACCAGGGTCCTCATATCTTCGTCGTGAATTACTGAGGTTGACCACTTCGGGGCTCATCTTTGAGACTAAAATCTCTAGAACGAAATTTTGCAAACTAACGTCAAAGAGTATCATTACAAAACCCCTTGGTTAATAGTTCGTACGGTTTCGGCTGCCCTTTGGTTCAATTTGAATTCATAGAAACCAAATAGGCCGAAAATCGCTGAATGACATCCTATGGTAATAAGTTGAAAAGAGACAAAAATTTAAAATTCGGAAGGATTGAAGAATATTATTGTAGAGAGTACACAATTCTCTATCGTTTAGTACAGAAGCAGACACAGTAAATTAAATATTTATTGAGAAACATATGTCATTAACACGGACAAAACTTTTGAAACAACCTAATATTAATCTTATTAAAAACGTTTTCCAAAAGCGAAGTTTTTCAAAGAAAAGTAAAGAGCCATACTAAAACTATCATTAAAAATTAAACCTAAAACAAACAGAAATTAAACTGAATAATCATATCAAGGATAAAAGTAATAAATTCTTCTATGCATGAATAAATGAATTTTCTATTCATATGCTTGAATAAAATTGTTATCTCAAAAATTAGATCAGATGTCTTTATGGAAAAAAGAGGTGTGGGAGGGCAGTTAGTCACCCTCTAATCTGTTCAGTCACTTAAAAAGGGTACTAGAAATTTTAATTTCCGTTCAAATGAGCCCTCTTCTGATCTTCTCAGATTATTAGTTCGTTACGATCACCCCTTGAAAAAACAACAACAAAAAATGCGCATTCGTGATCTTTCTTCTGGCAAAAATACAAAATTCCAAATTTTTATAGATAGGAGCTGAAACCTCTACAGTAGGGTTCTCTGATGTGTTGAATACTGAGTTCGATGGTTTGATTTTTATCTAGATACTTTGGATCTTTGGGGGTGTTTCCCCCCTTTATAAAAAATCAGGCAAATGCCCTCAGGCTCATAGCTTTTGACGGGTAACATTAAGCTTAATGAACTTTATATACTTAGAATTAGCATAAAAACCTGTTTTTTTTTATGTATCTATTGTTATCAAATTCTGTTTTTTCAGATTTTCAGTTGCTATTGGGCAGTTACTATTGGGTCATCCCTTACTTACAGTTCGTTATTACGAACTGTTGCCCTTAAAATAAAGGAAGGCCCTACTATAGGTTCTCTGATGTGCTGAATACTGAGTTCGATGGTTTGATTTTTATCAAGACACTTTGGATCTTTGGGGTGTTTTCTCACTTTTTCAAAAATCAGGCAAATTTTCTCAGGCTCATAGCTTTTGACGGGTAACATTAAACTTAATGAACTTTATATATTTAGAATTAGCATAAAAACCTGTTTTTTTTATGTATCTATTGTTATCAAATTCTGTTTTTTCAGATTTTCAGTTGCTATTGGGCAGTTACTATTGGGTCATCCCTTACTTACAGTTCGTTATTACGAACTGTTGCCCTTAAAATATAGGAAGGCCCTACTATAGGAACTTAAAATGAACAATCAGTTGTTCAATTAGTTGTAAAATAAACAGTTGTTAATGATACTACAAGGGCTATCGCCCCATAAACCTTTTAAAGGCCTACTAATGGCCATTAAGTCTTTTGGGATTTGCAGAAAACTTTGTTTTTCGTACCGTGTGTTTTTACTTGTCATAACAACAACAAAACAATATCACAAGCCTAGTTTTCACACAATATCACAATATCACAAGCCTAGTCAAGGTTTAAAAATAACAATGGTGCTTGTCCTATAGCTCTCAAAACTCTAAATTGCTCGAGTGCCATCTCTGTTTAATTGATAACGCTTTGTATCTTGAACCATCTTCGTTTTATTTGTCAAAACATCACACAAGGATCAATATTACTGGGAAGAACTGATGAAAATTCACGGATTATTTATTGTATAATTAAATTTAATCCTAGAAGTTTCGGGAGTTTTGATTTTCCATATTGTTACTAAAAGAATAAATATTTAAAATATCTCTTGTTTTCAGCAAAGCACAAATGACGCTATGGCCTTTACAAGGTTTAGGGAGGGGGAACCCTATTCCTGCTTTTGTATTTTCTGTTTGATTTCTTAATTTAATATTTAATTTCGTTTCGTTTAGGATTCATTTAGTCATCTATGGCAGTATCTGTTACCTTTATGTGTGATGTGATTTTCTATTTTAGTGGATAATCACAACCAGGGCCGTCACGTATGGGGGGAGGGGGACGCTCCCCCCTCTCCAATGTTTTTGGTCACTAGGTAAAAAAACGGTAAGATTGTTTTTTCCGACGCCGCTAAAATTCTTTGTTTGGTTCAATAAATACCAAGACAATTCTGACATGTCATCGACAGAAATATTGAACTTGATCGGTAAACACAGCGGTTTTACCGACTCCTGCCGTGATTTTACAGATGGCGCCACAACTTTCTATTTGGTTAAATAATCAGCATTAAAATAGTGACATAATATGTACCGAAATCTAGATCTCGGTTGGTAAATGCAGCGGTTTTACCGACTGGTGCAGTGAATTTCCGTATTGTATTCGAAACGGATACTATGTTAATTATATTGACAGAAAACAGCCGGTAAGAATGGCCAGCCAGTCGGTAAAATCTCTTGCTCCCCCCCCCTCCTCCCCCAGAAAAAAAACGTTTTTGTTAGTAACGACACTAATCGCAACTATCATTCAAACTACTTTTTAACTATCATTGCATCACACTAGTGGTAAAAAAAATATGCCAAAAAGAGAGCAAAGCTCGACCATTTGTCCATAAGCAATAATGAAAAAGTCTCAATGCATAATTCGAAGACACACAAAAAAAAAAAAAAAAAAAAATGGAGAGTAGCTGAGAGAAGTGGAGACTGACAAATATGAAAAAAAGAGAACTAATATTTGAAACATCCACTACCCTGCAACTGCCCTGCAAGTTGCAAAGGTATTAGAGACAAATCAAATTCGGGACCCGTTTTCGGACATCGCAAACTAATAGAGTCAAAATTACTTTCAAGTTTGTTTTCTGCGTAAGGTGTCGATAAGGCCAAGGAACTTATGAATGTCGTTTTCAAGCCAATAGAAGAGATGGAATATAAGGACCTGTTTTTGTATGTCCCAAGTCTTTGGACTAGAATGATTTAAAACATTCAAAGTAAAGGCTTAGTAAACGGTACCGAAGAGCTCCCACTGGATCAGACAACGAAGGCCAAATGCTGCCAGATTATCTACTAAAACCTATTTTTGAACACTGGGTAATATATACACATAGTTTTGGGTCGTTTAATCCCTTTGAACCCTTAAAAAAAATTAAAACTTCAAATTTTCAATCAAATGTACACCCTCCCAAGTTTCTGCGACTACCTTTCCATATTGTATTATTATTTATTTATTTTTCACCCGCACTATACAATGCTATAATAAGTGGAGTAACACATAAAAGAAGGTAAAAAATAAGTATTTAAGAATGAAAAAAATATCTCACAACTGAAAGAACCTCATGAGGCAATGGTTGGGAGAAATACGAACGTAAGATCTCGTTCAGAGCTTTCTGTGCAGTAATACCAGTTTTACTGTAATATCAGGAACAAGAAAGGTTCTAATAAGAACCTAGTTTTTTTGTACAAAGTGGAAGAAACAAAAAAAAATTTGCAAAATCGAAAATAATTAGTTCAGCCTCTTTTTAGTTCTTTTTTCTTCTGAAGCGGAAAAATTCCAGAAGCAAAAAGAATTGAATAATCACTGAAAGTTGAACAAAGGTTGACCTACGCAAATCTGTCTATTTCCCTCTAGTGGCAACAGTTTTAGCGTCCCCTAGCGGATATGAAGTGTCCCTGGAAAACAAAATTAAACGCTAAAACCTTAAAGACATATAGCTCTTTGCTTCGGTAGTGCCATAGAGCTGCCTCTGGCTCGTATCGAATTTCGGAAGAGTTTCTCAAATTAAAAAAGGCCCAAATTATAAATCGGTTTCGCAAAAATAAACATACAACTCAAGATGATGAATTAGACATAGCCCAAAAAAAGGTTTCTTCTGAAAATGTCGATGACAATTTATAGAAACTTGTATTTTTGCTCATTGAAACCAATTTAGGATTAATATAAACCAAATTAAACGTTCAACCAAGTTGACTCAAATTAAACCCAAAATAAAAAAAAAAATTTGTTTGCTATGTCTATATTTTCATTTTATTATTTATTTATTTTTGTTTTATTATTTGTTTAAATCCAAACTAAAATAAAAGTAACAAACCTTATTTTGGCTATGCTTGTACTTTTGTTTTATATTTTATTCATTTATTTTCTTATTTATTTAGATCCAAAATAAAATAAAAGTAAAAGCTGAAGGTCACTAGGGAACAAAATCTAATTTGAACGTCTTGCAAATACAAAGTACTTAATTAAATCTTTTTTGGTCAAAATAATTGGCAGCATACCTATCATTTAGGGTTCATGCCAATAAAAATGATTTGAAAATTTGTTAGCATATATTTAATACGAACATGCAGATGAAGCCAATTTGCGGACTTGTGCCAAAAACGTGTCGTGAGCTACGGTACGTTCTGTATTGGGCAGAAGTATCTCAATTGTATATTTGAATTTCTTATTTGGAGAGTATTCTGTAGTGATTCTGTTTCAAAGGCGGTCAGGTGGCGCTGATGATTTGTTTTAACAGCCCAAGATTCACAGGTATATATTACAATTAATTAAAAAAACTTTTTCCACAAAATGAGTTTTTCAAAGAAATGTAAAGAATTCCATTAAACAAAAAATGAGCAAAAATAAAATCAAATAATCTACCAAGCGTGACACTACCACAAATCAGCATCGATAAATAAATGAAACTCAAAACGAGCAGAAATTAACATAAGTTGGGCTTGAAACCCCTATGCCTTCCCAAGGCCAGAACAAAATTTCCACTTTACTGGAAAAAATATAATTTTTTTTACTTTTATACCTTTAATAAATCAAATAATATTAACATTTTGATTACTAAAAATCAGTTTATGTATATTAAACTGACAATGCACATTCATTTGTATTTTTTTCAGTAAAGTGAAAATTTTGTTCTGGCCTTGGGAAGGCATAGGGGTTTTGAGCCCAATTTATGTCAATTTCTGCTCGTTTTGAGTTTGACGCAGAAATTTATTGTAATTTCTGTTCGTATTGAGTTTAATTTATTTATGAAAAATTTTCAAAATTTTGATTGGATGTGTTCGGGGAAAAAAGTGGGCGTGAGAGGGGGGTTAGTTGCCCTCCAGTCACTTTCGACTATTAAAAAGGGCACTAGCCCTTTGAATTTCCAATCGAATGAGCCTTTTTTGAAGTTTCTACGACAGTCTTCTATAAAAACCTTATATGCCCCAAGAGCATGACTTAAACTCTCTACCTTAAGTGCTGTTGGAAACTGTCCTTCTAAAGAAATAATTTCTGCCTGGAAATTAACTGAGCTATCTATAGATTTTGATAGAATGAGTTTCGTGGAAGTGGTGCTAGTTACCTTTCAATCCTTTTTAATTCTTAAAAAGGGCAGTAGCGATTCCAATATCCAATCGAATGATGCTTTTTGAAAGTTTTTACAACAACGCTTTCTATAAAAACCTTATATGCCCCCAGAGTATAACTTACAACCCTTGCCCTGAGGGCTGTGGGAGAGGGTTGTCATCCTCAAAGACCTAATTTCTAGAACTTAAAATTACGTTGAATAAAATGGCTATCTCAAAATTTTGATAAGATGGGTTTGGGGAAAAAGAGGGCGTGAGAGGGGGGTTAGTTGCCCTCCAATCACTTTCTACTATTGAGAAGGTCACTAGCCCTTTGAAATTCCAGTCGAATGAGCCTTTTTTGAAGTTTCTACTATAACGTCTTCTATAAGAACCTTATATGCCCCCAGGGCATGACTTACAACCCTTGCCCTGAAATCGACTACACTGAACAAAATTGCTTTTTCAAAATTTTGATTGGATGTGTGTCGGGAAATGGTGGGCGTGGAAAGAGTGTTAGTTGCCTTCCAATCACTTTCGACTAATAAAAAGGGCACTAGCCATTTCAATGTCCAATCAAATGAGCCCTTTTTGAAGTTTCTACGACAACACGTTCTAAAAAATCTTATATGCCCCCAGGGCATAGCTTACAAACCTTGCCCTGACGGTTGTGGTGGGGGGTTGTCGTCCTCAAAGACATAATTTCCAGAACTTAAAACTATGTTGAATAAAATGGCTGTCTCAAAATTTTGATTGGATGTGTTTGGGGAAAAGGTGGGCGCGAGAGGGGGGTTAGTTGCCCTCCAATCACTTTCGACTATTAAGAAGGTCACTAGCCCTTTGAATTTCCAATTGAATGAGCCCTTTTTCAAGTTTCTACGAGAACGTCTTCTGTAAGAACCTTATATGCCCCCAGGGCATGACTTACAACCCTTGCCCTGAAATCGACTACGCTGAAAAAAATTGCTTTCTCAAAATTTTAATTGGATGTGTTCTGGGAAATGGTGGGCGTGGAATGGGTGTTAGTTGCCTTTCAATCACTTTCGACTATTAAAAAGGGCACAAGCCACTCCAATGTCCAATTGAATGAGCCATTTTCGAAGTTTCTACGACAACGTCTTCGATACGAAGCGCCCTGCTCTAAGGGAAAAAATAATAAATGATATACTGTTTTGACATTGTTTTTATATGCCCACAGGTGATAATTTAAACCCTTGCCCAGAGTGCCGTGGGAGAGCTATCTCTTGAAAAACATAATATCTATTCTAAAATTAACTACAATGAACAAAATGACTATCTCAAAATTTTGATTGGATGTTTTTGAGAATGATGGGCCTGGGGGGGGGAGCTAGTTGCCCTCCAATCACTTTTGACTATTAAAAAGGGCGTTAACCACTCCAATTTATAATTGAATGAGCCCTTTTCGAAGTTTCTACGACAACTCCTTCGATATGTAGTGTCCTGGTCTAAGACCACGAAAAAAAAAAATAATATATTGTGCCCACATCGTTCTTTACTTAGGCAGCGCTATTGCGCTGCCTATGATAGGAATGATGAGTGAGCTAAGCAGTTTCGTTTTGAATCTTATGGATAAATTCTCATCACTTCAGATGGATCGAAGAGCCTTAAAGCTGGAGTTGGTCAGGGAGAGGTATCTCATAATGTCTTTGAGTAGCTATTGTCGGAAAAGACGGATCTACCAAGGTAGGTAACTTCCTCGGGGAGCTATATGTCATGATAAGAATGATGAGCTTTACCGAAGAGCCATATTGAGCCAAGAGCCATGACAAGCCCATCTGTTTGTCATTGTACAGTTCAAATAGAGCTGAAGCTTAAATCTACATAAAGATCAACTTGACCTGTTTTCTCAAGTAGCTTTAGGTTTATTTGTAAGAATGATTGTAGGATATTTGAACTGGAAACTTAATTCTCTAAATTGAAAATGGCTTCTCCTAGTCACCTACCTATTTTGTCATTTGCCTAGTCTTAGGGTTCATGTTCCATGTGAAACATGCAATCTTACGGGAAGTTTGGAGTTCTAACATGCATTAGAACGACACGATACTTGTATCATTGGATTCGTTGCTCTCAGTTCTATACATTCACCTAGCCAGAAATATGATATTGCTTATAATTTTCCTTAAATAATAATTCTAATTGAAAAAAAGGAAAATTTCTCTTTTTCCAACGATTTTCGAGCAATTTTACTATGTTTATTTGAAATATAGGAATATTAAACTTTTTTCAGTGATTTTCAAACAATTTTAAAAGTATTTTACAATCTAAAAAAAAATACAAAGCAAATTTGATAGATGTAATTCAGTAGAGGTATAAAGCTGAATGCCAGCTTCTGAATGATAGCAAAAATTGACAGATTGCCATGGATCGTCATTTTCGGCCATCCAATTAGGGCCAAATGAAAAACAGGTCGTCCCCGAATGGGTGTGAAGAAGTTGTAAGAAAGGTTTTAAAAGAAACTTTTTGAGAGGGTTTAAAGAGGGAAGAAATTGAAAAGACTAGGGATGAAAGAGGAGTGTGCACAGCTGGGTTAACCTAAGGCGACTTGGTGCTACACTAAATTGTTAGTAGTAGTTGTAGTAGTAGTAATGATAGCGAAATTTTACTTTTGCGCTGAAACGTAGAATTGCAGAAAAATAAGATATAGAGAAATTGCATATTGAACGTAAGCCTACATTTAGGGTAGTTTGGTGGTTTTGTCTCGGGTTCAAGCTAAGATACCTACAACTTACCTTCACGATACCTGTAGATTTAGTATCAAAAGACTCTTCTTTCCTTCGAATGAGGGAAATTTTTCCGAATTATCTTTAGTATACACAAAAATCAGCAATGTCACTTGCTAAAGGCCCTCTCTGTTGCAGTAAGCTGAATTGGGTGATCTATGCTAACTTAGAGTTGAATGCATCGCTTTGAGTGCAGCAAAGGATAAGATTGCTAGCTTTTCGATCAATTATTCGGGAAATAATTATTTTTTTCCCATAGCAGTGGAATAAAAAAGGACAAAACTTGGAAAATCAATAGATCCTTTAAGAAATTGAAATCAATGGATATCTGATTAGATTTCAAGATTTGGAAAGCTTTGGGAAAGTTCTAGTGCCCTTTCTAAGTGACCAAAATGATTGGAGGGCAACTAGCCCCCTTTTCCCCCGAAGGTCGTCCGATCGAAATTTTGAGATAGCTATTTAGTTAAACATAGTTGGAACGTTCAATAGCTATGCCTTTGGGAATCACATGACATTCCCCCAGCCCCAAGGGAAAGGAGCAAAGGACTATAAGTTATGAAATTTGCCCATTGTTTACTTATAGTATTTGTTATTGGGAAGCAATCGGTTTCAATATTTGGGAAAATAAAAGAAATCCAGATTTCTTTCGTTCTAACTCAGTTATAAACTTTTAGAAATAAAATTGTCCGTTATCATAATCATTTATCGAATGAATGGCACTAACATTCTTATGTAATTGAAGTGAGTAATTAAAGAATTTCTACGTCTTAACGAAAGAAAACAGTAAAAACTAGGAAAATCAAAAATCAGTAGAAAATCAATTTTACGTTTGCTTACGGAGCTTTCATATGCCAGAAAAACAATTCTCCAGAACTCCGTAATTCAATAAAACCCGGGCTCCTACTATTAGTCTGAATCTAAAACAGGTCTTCATTGAAATGCAAAAACTAAAAAGTTCCTTCAAGTCCTTTCTTATGACCCTATACAATCCAAATCGAAAATTTTCTAATTTTCGTTTGGCCCCACTTGGAGTAAGGGACCCCCTAGTTTGGTACTCATTAAAGCTGATATGCTAAAGTTATAATGAATCAACGTCGCATTTCCCCGTTTATTTTTGCCCCTTTTTACCCCTCCGGTGTCCTCCGGAATGTTTGGTTGGATTCTCATTCATCTTTTGCGTAATTATTTTGCCTTTATTGATTTTTTTTTCGTTTTCCGATTTTTCTCTTCTTTTAAATTTGTTTGTTGGTTTCTGGACATTGATACACAATGTTGTATATTTATATTTAATTTGCTTCTTTTTTCTAATCGTTTTAAAAATATAAATTTGAAGATTTAGTTGTAGTAGTTACTTCTGTTTCAATAAACCGTATTTTCAAGAATGTATCCAGTACTTTCTTTTCTTTGGGGGGGGGGGGGTACAGATCTTTTTTTAAATGCATGAATAATTTGTTTATATTAATTTTTTTACGTTTTACGAGTCATACAAACATTTTGGGGAGTTCAAACCCCCTAACCGTCCCCCTGAATACGACCTTGCGTATCCTAACATAACTTAGCTGTCAAACAGCCCTTAATTAGCCTAAATCTAAAACAGGTCTACATTAAAATGGAAAAATTTATCATTTCTCACTGCTGTTTCATTCAAAATAAATTTTTAAAGTTTGTTTTGAAATTTATTCGCTTCTATAATTGCACTCATATTGCACAAAATTCATAATTTAACACTTCACAATTGAGCCGTACATTTCATAATTTGAATGTTGTATCATCTCCAGCGTTACCAACGCTTTTAAATAAGCTGCACCTGTTTCCTGACTAAAATTGCGCTGCAAGAGGTTAATTTGCACCATCTGAACGGTAAGTCTAATATTTACAATAACAAGAAGAAAATTTCGATAAACTAAGACTTTAAAAGATACCCGAGTAGGAAAGGAGCAAGTAAAACCTTGTATTGTAGCGAAAATTTCCAAACGTGCCGTATTATACCAGAACCTCTTAACTATACCAAAAACGGTACAATTGTACCACGTTGGCAACACTGATCATTTTGGATTTTTTCTTTATGGAAGATTCAATAGACAAATATGGAGTTTTTGGCGGGGCAGTGTTTCCACTTTCTTAAAGTTATTATTTCGGGCTTTAATTCTCCTGCTTCATAGGACTAAGGTTTAGTCCTTGTTTCATAGGATTAAGGTTTTTCTCCTTTATGTATATTATAGAGTTGAAATGTCAATTTTACTCTGTCAAATGAGTTGTCCATTCAAACAGCAGCGAAAAAAAAAATCATTGCTGAATTTGATTTTTATTCGTCAATTATCTGCCAAAACAAATACCGTGCTGTTTTTGATGCAAGCCTAAGGACTTGAGCATAGAGAATGTTTTGAATGCATTATAGAATGGACTGGGCTTTTTAATATTATTTTTAGCGTTCAATGGCAAAATGTTTTTGTAATATTCAGGCATCAATTCTTAGTTTTAGAGATGGCTCTTCTGAATCTATAATTTTCAGAGTCAACCATAGTGCTTTGATTCTGAAAATTCAAAAAATGTTATCAATGGACTTGGTCAGATAGGTTTTTTTTATTTTCTTTTTTTAGACAATGTATATCATGTATAGTGTCAAAAAATGTGCTTTGACGCTAAAACCTGAGGTAATATTAAAAGCATAAATGGTCCGATCGACTTTTTATAAAGCTCGACTTAAGCTTTTTTTAAATGTTGGAATGTTTAAGCAAAAAGTCAAGTTAAGTTAAATTTTTATTTAAATAAATGCAATAGATTGCACTTACTAGAAGGTTTCAAGCTTTTAGATGCCGGGCCATTGTTCTCATTTCTTAGGGGGATTTGAACCTACGGATTTCTTCCTCGACAGAGTAAAAGACCGCACAAATAGTTTTTTCATTGACTTTCGATGGCAGTAAAAATATTCTAACTAAAAATAAAAAATAGCTATGTACAACTACTATAGCCGAACTAGGTCTTGACGCATTGCAGGTCTAGTAGTATAAACATCCATATCATGGTCAGTCCAGTTATCTGTATCTGAATTTGCTCTGTTTCGGCTCCCCGACATGCTCTGCCTTCGACTTGCTCCTCTGTTGCCTACACCGACTCCCATCATTCCAGAGCTTAAGTTCATGCCCACAACACTTGCTGTCTCATTTTCGTTCAGTATTTCACGATCTGTGTCCCAGCTACTTTCTCCTCCGCTCATTGCTCTCTCTTGTTCGCGGCGTCTGGCGTGTTGTCTGCGCTGAGAGGAGCGAGAATTGCGCGACATCCGCGAACCACTGCGTGTCAGCTCAACTGTTGATCCCATTCGTGATGCCGGCTGTAGACCAAACGCCATTGATCTTTGCGATGCTCGAAGATCTGAAAGACAAGCCAAATTATTTTAGGCCACGCATTCCCACTTTTTATAGAACTTCGGGCTTATTTTTACAGAGTCGGTATTCTTATTTAGGTTCGGTCTAACCATCAATAGATTGAATCTTAATCCCAGACATTACAACCAAATTTAAGATTTAGAATGCGTAAAAACAATTCTAAACCTTCAAGTTATTATCATTTTCTAGTAGATAATTAAATTAAAAAAACAATTTTTTGAACTGAAAATAAATAGCAACATTAAAACTTAAAACGAAAAGAAATTATTACATATATGAGGGGGTATCCCCCTCCTCAACACCTTGCTCTTCACGCTAAAGTTTTTTTGTACTCTTAGAAAAGCTTTTTACTGTTCTAATTGAACATCCCTTAGGTTTCAGGAGTCGTTCTTATAGGATTGGGACAAAATTCAAACTTTATCATATCCCAAAGATAGAAGAAAGTGACTTGAAAATTTTACTTTTTGGATGCCCCCCTCTTGTGAATACGGTTTACCTCCTCCCTGTACACCTACGTCTTATAATTAGTGCGAACATATATAATTAAAGTAAATTGTGAATTAATGAATAACATTTATAGCTCACACTATCTTTCAAACATCGCTATTTGATTTTCTGTTGCGGGCCCTGCAATATGTGTCCAATTTTTGTATTGCTCTTGACGTGCATTTTTATTTTTAACCAGATATAGTTACTTTACTAGAGGTAGCGTAGCTTCAGCTCAGAAGTAAGCACTCTGAAACGATTTTATCTTCGTGGTCGTAGCAGTAAAAATTCACACAGATAACAAAATCACAGAATAGGGGTTACTCAAGGTCGTATCCTGATTTTGTTTTTAGTTGGTCGATTTTTTACATAAAGCGAAAAAAAATCTGAAGTATAAAGGAAATTCCAATAGGCATGACGATTTCTTTATCATAGAATAGACTTTACTCGAGGTTGTATCCTGATTTTTTTTAGTTGACCCATTTTGACCATAAAGAGAAAAGAAAATGTCTATAGCCAGGAGGATTCCTTCATCATAGAATAGGCGTTGCTCAAGGTCGTATTCTGATTTTTGCTTTTAGTTGGTCAATTTGGCCCACAAACAGAAAGAAAATCTGAAGTATAATGACAGATTCTGTAGGCTGGACGATTTCTTTGTCATAGAATAGGCGTTACTCAAGGTCATATCCTGATTTTTTTCTTTAATTGGTCGATTTTGCGCATAAATAGAAAAGAAAATCTGAAGTATGAAGAAAATTTCTATAGGGAGGACGATTCCTTTATCCCACGAATAATATTTGGAGACTACATCCATTGTATTTCTTAAGAATTAGTGATACAGCCCTCTCCCCTCCGGTTGAGCTGCTGTTTTATTTTATGAAGTTTTTACTCACGTTTATACTAATCGTAAATATTCTTGGTTATTATTATTTTTTTTTTTATCAAGGACTATGAAGCTAACATATTATTCCGTTATTAGATTGTTTGAGCTAAGATAATTGAGGTATTATATATAATAAAAACGAAGGAAATGGCTCGTATTGAACCACTTCAAATCTTCTGGGTAACATTGAAAATATGTACTATAACAGCTTTTCTCTTACCTTGCCTGGAAAGTCCCATTGGCCCTACTTGTAATCCCAATGACATAGGATTTAACCCTTGCATACCCATTCCCTGGAGTCCCATCATAAGAGGCTGATTCAGATTTGAAGTTGAGAAGTTCATTCCAGACATTGCTGCTAGATTACCTCTTCCTAACTGACCATCGACCACTGACCTAAAAAAATATATTGATTTTCATCTTCAATTTTAGAAGTCTGATGTCTGAAGTTTGAACCCAACTCAAAACGAGCAGAAATTAACATGAGTAGGGCTCAAAACCCCTATACATTCCCATAGCCAGAACATAATTTGCACTTTACTGAAAAAATATAAATAATTTTACTTTTATAGCTTTAATAAATCAAATAATATTAACATTTTGATTACTAAATATCAGTATATGTATATTAAACTGACAATGGACATTCATTTGTACTTTTTTTTCAGTAAAGTGCAAATTATATTCTGGCTTTGGGAACGCATAGGGGTTTTGAGCCCTACTCATGTTAATTTCTGCTCATTTTGAGTTTGACTCGGTTATTTATTGTAATTTCTGTTCGTTTTGGGTTACATTTATTTATCGATGCTGATTTGTGGTAGTTTCACGCTTGGTAGATTATTTGATTTTATTTTTGCTCATTTTTTGTTTAATGGAGTTCTTTATTTTTCTTATAAAACTTATTTTGTGGAAAAAGATTTTAGATTAATTTCTGTTTGTTTTATATTTAGTTAGTCTTATCAGAGAAAAAGAAAATAAAACTTTATATCTCCTCGTTTTTTTAGGACTTTATAGATCGGCCTGCTATTTGTTTTCTGGAAAAACTTTTTCAGTAAGTTTTGACAAAATAAACCGTTTTAAAAAGCAGGACACACATAGCAGTGTTTAATTTAGTTTCATAACTCCTCTAGTCCACCTGAACTTGATACCATTCGCAAAAAAAATCTGTTTACTTCGTTTGGTAGCTTGGATACACTTATGCTATTTTGATTTGGTTAAATTTTAAGAGCGGAAGTAGCTCCATAAGTTTGAACAATACCCTCAGTCGTTCATGGGATATTGCTGAGATGTCTTATTGAGAATTAACATTAACCCAGTGCATTTTGATTTAATCTTAAGGCAACATTTAGTTTTTAAAAATAATGGGCAAATGGGAGAGTGGGTGTGGGAGGGGGACTAGTTGTCCTCCAATCCCTTTCAACTATTAAAAAGGGCATTAGCCCTTTCTATTTTCAATTGAATGAGCCCTTTTCGAAGTTCCTACGACAACTCCTTCGATACGAAGTGCCCTGGTCTAAAAAAAAAAAAAAAAAAAAAAAAAAAAATATATATAAATTGTACCCACATCGATCTTTACTATAAAAATGTCAAGCCTTCCAATGACTTTAGACTATTATAAAGGGCACTAGCCCGTTCAATTTCCAATCGAATGAGCCGTTTCTGAGTTTCGACGACAACGCTTTCTATGAACACCTTATTTGCACTCAGGGCATAAATTACAACCCCTGCCCTGAGGGATGTGAGGGGGTCGTCATCCTCAAATACCTAATTTACAGAACTTTCAACTGCGTTAAACAAAACGGCTATCTCAAAATTTTGGTCGGATGTGTTTGGGGAAATGGTGGACATGAGAGGGGTGTTAGTTGCTCTCCAATCACTTCCAACTATTAAAAAAGGCACTAGCCCTTTCAATTTCCAATCGAATGAGCCATTTGAAGTTTCTACGACAACGCTATGAATAAAAACCTTATACGCCCCCAGGGCATAACTTACAACCCTTGCCCTGAGGGCTGTGAGGGATGTCATCCTCAAAGACCTAATTTCCGGACCTTTCAACTGCGTTGAACAGAATGGTTATCTCAAAATTCTGATTGGATATTTTTGGGGAAATGGTGGATGTGATAGGGGGGTTACTTGCCCTCCAATCACTTTTGACTATTAAAAAGGGCACTAGCCGTTTCAATTCCCAATCGAATGATTCCTTTTTGAATTTACTACGACAACACTTTCTATAAAAAAAAAACCTTGTATTCCCCCAGGGCATAACATACAAACCTAGCCCTGAGGGCTGTGGGGGGGGCGTCATTTTCAAAGTCATGTTTTCCGGACTTTTCAGCGGCGCCGAGCAAAACTGGCTGTTCGTAATCTTGACTGAATACCTTTGGGGAAATGACTGATGGAAGAAGGTGGTTAATTGTATTCCGATCACTCTTGGCAACAAAAAAGGGGAGAAGCCATTTTAATTTCCAATCGAATGAGCCCTTTCTGAATTTTCTACAACATCACTATGTATATAAAACGTATATGTCCCCATGCCATATCTTACAACCCTTGTCCCGAAGACTCTGAGGGGGTTATCATCCTCAAAGACCTTATTTTTAAGATTTTTAACAATTTTGAACGAAATGGCCATCTAAAAATTTTGATTGGACGTGTTTGGGGAAAAGGTGGGCGTGAGAGCGGGGTTAGTTGCCCTCAAATCACTTTCGACTATTAAAAAGGGCACTAGCCCTTTGAATTTCCAATCGAAAGAGCTCTTTTTCAAGTTTCTATGACAAAGATTTCAATAAAAACCTTATATGCCCCCAGGCCATAACTTACAACCCTTGCCCTGAGGGCTTTGGGGGGAGTGTCATCGTTAAAGATATAATTTCCAGAACTTTCAACTACGTTAAACCAAATGGCTATCTCAAAAGTTTTATTGGATGTGTTTGGGGAAAAAGTGGGCGTGAGAGGGTGGTTAGTTGCCCTCCGAATTTCCAATCGAATGAGCTTTTTTTGAAGTTTCTACGACAACGCTTTCTATAAAAATCTTGTATGTCCTCAGGGCATAACTTACAACCCTTGCCCTGAGGGCTGTGGGGGAGTGTTCTCCTCAAAACATAATTTGTATCTGGAAATCAACTACGCTGAACAAAATGGCTATCTCAAAATTTTGATTGGATGTGTTTGGGGAAATGGTGGGCGTGGAAGGGGTGTTAGTTGCGTTCCAATCACTTTCGACTATTAAAAAGGGCACAAGCCACTCCAATTTCCAATCGAATGAGCCCTTTTTGAAGTTTCTAAGTGCACTGGTCTAAAGAAAAAAATAAAAATAAATCAATAATACATTGTGCCAGTATCGTTCTTTACTTAGGCTGCGCGATTGCGCTGTCTATAATGAATTTTGTTGATACTAAGTGTACAAATGAGGCAATAATCTGCAGGAGATTATTTGTAAGAAAAAGGGGACATATTCTCTTTAGCCTCCCAAATATTCTTATGGAAAAAGTTTAAAGTTTATGCTTGACAATTGTATTTTGATCATTTTTTAAAACAATTTAAAGTTTACATTTGAAGCAAAATGGAAACTTTTAGACCATTATTAAACCATTCTACGCCACATCGTTTGGTCGAACAAACGATTGGTCGACAGAAATTTTTCTATCTCACGGTAGTACAGAAAACCCAGAAACCTGCTGATCAAACTTTGTGAAAACTGATTATTTTTCGCAAAAGTGATTCTTCCTGTGATTCGTCGTTTTTCGTTTTTCGCGCAAATCACGCAAAAGTGATTCCCATTTAGTTATCTAAAGCTACCGTAACATCATTTCCAAATCAGACTTACATAGTAGGGAATGAACTGGAACGAGACTTTCTCAATAAAATAGACTTTAAGCTGTCGTCTATGCTAATTGGCAGTCATGGGCGGATCCAGGATTTGTTTTAGGGGGGGGGGCAAAATAGGTTGTTGTGATAAACTTGATTTAGGACCAAGTTTAATTAACGCAAACTTGCTTTATTTAAGTAAATTACGCTACTTCAGACTACGTTAGGGGGGCGCCCCCCCTCTGGATCTGCCACTGTTGGTGGTTGGCTTATCTATTTTTACTTTTGTCTTAATTAGCAATACCAACGACATTGAATACTGCAAAATGTCGCAGTGGCTCTGGCCCGCTCTGGGCATTGAAAGACAAGAACTGCATGGTGGCCAGGGAGTTGTCACAGTCCTTTGCTTTCAGCTCAATGATCTATCTTCACTAAGCACGCCATTAGGTAGTTAGTTATGCATATCTCAACTGCATGGCTCAGGGAATGCTAATGATGGATTTATTAATAATAAATCCCCCGCCATCTATGGTGGGGTCATTTTTTTGAAGAGAGTAAAATTTATTCAGATTGAAATTTTTTTGGGAAGGTGTAAAGAGGAAGGATTTAAGTAGATCAGGATGAAGGAGGAGCTTGCGTAGCTTTGTCGGCCTTAGGCATCTTGATGCCGCAGTTAGTTGTTAGTAGTAGTAGTAGTATTATGTAACTCCAAAAATCTTACATTGAAAATATTCCAAAATACTCTAATATCTCTATACTCTATATGCCTAATACTCGAATAATAAAATAATCGATCTAATAAGAAATCCTAGTTAAAAAGCGGTATATAATACGCTCGTATTGAATAAATACGAGTGTTTAGCCATAAAAAGGATACTTCTGTTCAGCCCTTTAATATCTTCCCCTAGCCTGAAAGTCACCGGACCTGACTCATTTGTCCCGTATGGCAATTGACTATGTATGTAAACTCTGGGGGGGGGAGGGTTAAACTGGGTAGGCCCTCCTTGGTTTGACCTTGATACCTATCTAATGAACCTTTGTCTGATTATACAGTAGACATTATTAAGATTGTGACTTGTTTAGAAATATCAGTTAATACGATTGAAAAAACGTATTTTCTGTTAATATATATATATATATATATATATATATATATATATATATATATATATATATATATATATATATATATATATATATATATATATAATATATATATATATATATATATATATATATATATATATATATATAATCCTGAACATGTCAAGTATGTCTAACTTTCATTTTGGTACTTTTTCAACTGCCTAATGTGTTTGCCTCAGCTGCCAACCTGTCAGATGTGAAATTTCTTTTTTTTTAATTGGTGAAATTATGTGTGAGAAAATAAAAACAAATTATGCTCAATTAAAAAACAACTATTGAATAGAGTATTTTAATTATCGCTGCTTTAATACTTTTAGATTTGCAAACAAATGACTATCAACATGGTATCATATTTTTTTGCTAATTAGGTAGTTTTCTGGTAATTAGGGTTTTTCAGGTCTACTTAATATTGAAGAAGATACGGGCTGGTAATTTTTTTTTCAGTAAACAGCTATGGGCTAATTTTATCGTGAACATGCATTGGTCGATTGAAATTAATTTGATTAAATTCTTGATCCTCTAGGTTTAATAATTAAAAATGATGATATAAAAATGTCATTTAAAAAGCCTTAACATCAATACTCCAAAGAAGCTGAGCTAAATTGAGCTTTAATTGGGCTAAGCTGAGCTATAGCTACAAAATCGTTGTTGGTACTTACTTCTTTTCCTGTGGTTTCAAAAAATTTGAACCCAAAATTGTGCCATTTGTCAAAAGTGCACGTTTCAAAATTGATGAGGGTTTGTCTTTATGACTTGCATAATGTTTTTATTTAATGTGTTTACTTACATAATGTGTTTGTGTCTTCAGAGCCCGAATCAAACTTTGTCGTAAAAGATAGGGGGCTGAGGGGGACAAATGGCTCTATCACACTTACGGTAACTTCTGTTTGTTTTAAGTTTTGATGTTGCTTTTTAATTTGTATAGCAGCTTGTCTTTTGAGCTTTAATTTATAAAAACGATCGCACTTACTTTAGTGGCAAAAAGAGAAAATAACATTTTGCCCGACGACAGATACAAACAACGGTACTTTTCCCAATAACCAAAAAAGCAACGCCATTGTTCGACGACACAAAAAACCTGTCATTATTTGATTACTGATGCTATTACTTTTTTTATTGTTATATCAAAAAGTTTTAAGCTTTTCGTGTTTATTGGAACCTTTATAAGAAAATTCTAAATAGCAAGAATACCTGAAAAGTATAGAGCGTGGTGCTGAATAACATGATTCCATTTTGGGGTATACCCATATGTACCTAGCTATTTGTGCAATTTTCTGTGTGCAATTCTCCTAGAATCGTCAATCTGCCAATCCTCATAATAGTTAAAGAAAAAAAAAACAATTTTTTTTTCAAATCAAAGTGAAGAGCGACATTAAAAATTAAAACGAACAGAAATTATTCCTTTATAAGGGGGGATGTCCCCTCCTCGACTCGCCTCTCTTCACGCTAAGGTTTTATAGGGCTTTAAAAATACTTCTTGTTCCAATTATACGGCCCTTGTGTTTGAGCAGTCGTTCTTACACTGGCGGGTACATCTTTACTTCACCTGTGTCCGCAAACTCTTAAGAATTCGTCATGGAGAGGCATCGTTGTTGCCTAATGCGCCAACTGGCGCGAGAAGAACTAAGTCTAGTTAAGTCTTAAGCAATCGAGCAGTCACAGTCGTTTTTGTGATTAAAAAACGCTATAATAGTCAAGATCAAAGGCAACAAATTCGCGCTACATAGGAAAAAAATCTTATGCCTTCCGTGTATGTTTTTTCCCGCCGCTTCGTATCGAAGAGATGCGTGTAGAAACGTCGGAGGGAACTGATTTGATTGAAAATTGATAGTTCTAGATATTTTTCAAGATTGCATATGATTGAAGTTCAATCCGCCCTCCTGTCGTGCCCTTTTTGCTAGCCGGTCAGAATCTAAGGCATTTATAGATGCACCATTTCATACCAGTAGCTTGGATATACCCTGACTGCCTCTTTTAACAGCATAATGTAAATCCGAAAACAGTCCTTCAAATTTTGGTTCGCTCTTTCCTTCAAAAGATATTTGGTCGTATAAATGTTTTGTTCAACCATAACCAAATGTAATTGATTTCCATTAACAAAACCCCAAGGATTTATATCTGCTGCACTTGGAACTAATAACTGACGATTAACTAGTTCGTCTAGGGTAGCCGCATGATGCAGTTCTTTTGACTTGAGAAACCTGACTTGGAGTAAAAACTGTATAAAAAATCAATAAGCATATCCTTTTTTGTTTTGTGACACGTCTGCTATTAATATTACCTTTATTTCCCTAAGTCAAAAACTTTAACTCTAGTAAAGTTTTAAAATTTTGAAGGTTTTAGCTTTTTTTATTAAAAAGACAATTTGGCAACATCGAGTGTGATGAAAATAAAACACAAAAATGTTAATTAACCATACTTCCCCTGTGCAATCATTCAGTCCCATTCCATTTGTAGATGGATTTCTATAAAGTAGTTTTTCTTCTAGCACACGATCATGTTTTCTTCAAATTCATTTTTGTTCCCATGTGCTCTAAATGCTTTCAAAGCTGGTTAAGAAGAGGAACGCTCCCCCAAGATTTCCCAAGGCTGACGGAGGCGAATATAGCTGTACTCCTCTACACCACTCTATTCAGATTATTTTCCTCCCTCGGAAATGTCAACTTCATTTGAAACGAATGACCTTTCCCAACCCTATTCGAGGACGTCTTGATTTTCCTTTGACCCCGGCCGGCTGACCCAAAAAATCATTTTTGGCAGTCTATTATCTTTCATCTTTCTTTTATAGTAGATCATGAAAGTGGGATCGTAGCATGTTTTCTATACACAATTTTGGTTAATATTAAGTCAGTGTTTACCAGTAGCTCCTTTTAACAATCTACTAAACGTTGCAAGTTTCACAGAGGAAATTCGTAGACAGCATTTCGGATTCAGTAGAATTTTCTGTAAGCCACTAGGTGCCACAACACTCTCATGGTTTGTTTTTATTGTTTAACGTCATTTGATCCACTTTCATTTTTGTTTATTTCTGGTTCTGAGATAGTAGTTATTTAGGTTTCCTGGATTCTAATTCATGCCTTTGATGGAATCCGAAATCCATTCATGGCATTTCGGATTCAGTAAAATATTCCATAAGGCTGTGCTTCATTGTGGCTTTTCAGGAAATTTCGCCCGTGCTTTTGACTTTTTCAGGCAGCTCCAGTCTCCATTGGCTGTTTTTAAGGCACAAAAAGGCAAATCTGGCGCATTCGAAGAGGCTTTTTCACAAGTCTGTTTTTTTTAACAAAAAGCTATTTTTACTCGGCCGACTTCGCCTGAAAATGCCACAATGAAGACGGAGCTTAAGCAAATAGGTGCCACAGAATTTTCTTGGTTTAGGTATATGACCGCAAAAACCCGGCAGCTTTTTCCGTCCTAATCGTTCATAGTTACAAGATCAGAATTTCGCCCAGATTTGAATCTTTTTCTCTGTTGCTCCCTAGTAAGGTTCTCCAAAATTTTCTTATTTGTAAAGGTTTCCTCCAAAACCCTTATAAAAAAAGGTACCAATGTCTAATACACAGACGAAACAAGTCACAGATTAGATTTTATAAAGATTTGGGTATGACAACCCGTTGACGTCGAACCGAAAATTAGAATTTGTAACAAAATTCTCTGGTGATTTGGGGTAGATATTATAAGGAATAGGTAAGCTCAACATTTTCAACAGGATTCCGCTTTTACCGTAGGTATTTAATAACTACGTTGTTTTGTCCTTAAACAGGCATCAAATTCGGTAGATCTACGGAAAAATCCGTTGAAGTGAATCTGTATACAGTTACTAAAACGAGCAACTGGAATATTAGGGGTGCCCACTTCCTCACCGGGTGTAAATCCAGAACGCCACCTGGGCCACGCACTTCTGCCAGTTTTGGCAAAGTTCCCACCAAAATTGGCACACTTTTCGCCACGCTCACGCGCCACCTGGTACATTTGGTTTCTGAATGTAGGCACCCCCTCGTCTGAAACTAGCATTAGGTGATTCCTCTGGAAAACATCTTGTGCATCTTAATCCTGTTTTCGTTATGTCCACGTTTCAGAACTACTTAACAACTGTCATTACCGTGAATATAGTATTTATGAAGTTTCGTAACAATAGGTAAATAAACAATAATTACCGTGGTCTTCCGTTTGGTCCAACCCCAAGAGAAGCAAGCCCATTTTGCTGTGCCGCAAGTTTGTTCATATTATACTGTTGCTGTGCCAGTTGTGATCTTTCGTCTAAAATCCCACCGCTCATTGACCCTGAAAAATAAATTATTAAGGATTCTGAATAATCAACACAAAAGTTGGTACTTACGTATTATCCCGACCACAATCAAAAAGTGAAGTTAGGTTAATCATAATGAAATATACCTAAATATGATGAAAATATAATTCTTTAGTAATAAATTATGAAAATTACAACAGAAAAATATGGAAAGCAGGCGTCGCAGAACGCAGCCAGCTAGTTCACGCAGTAAAAATCGCAGCTAGTTAAAAGATCCAGTAACTAGGTATTTGTGGAATGGAATCTTTCCAAATGATTTGTATAAGTAAATCTTGTAACTTGTTTTAGAAAGAAAGGTTCTGCTAAATACCTATACCCAATAACACCTGATGATTTTTAACTAGAGACAGGGGGGGGGGGGCGGCTTGAGAATATTGTCGTATTTTGTCCATTGTAAAAATGACATTTTTTTCGAATATTGCATGTTTTCTATATTTTGGGCCTTCCTAGGCAGGGAATGGGGGGGGGGGATAGAATATTGAAGTCTATGTAAAAGCTTGAAAATTTTGAGTTGTGCTGATTTTACCGATTTTAGAAACCCTTATAGGTTTTCTGATCGGAATCTGTTTGTATTGTCTCAATTGTATCAGCTGGTAGCTGTTCTACCTGTATTTATACCAAATTTTCAATAAAATCTCTAAGTCCATCTTTGCTATTTCTGTTTCCTGTTTAATAAAAAACTTATAATAAAAACTATAAATAGGACTGGAATTACCAGTTGAAAATAATTTTTTGTACTGTACGTGTTTTGATTTGTTCGCCTTAAGTTAGGATACATAATATTTTTAGGAAAAAGAAATTAGTATTAAGAGGAACTGGAATGTTAATATTTTCAAGGCTAATAGAAAAGCAATAACTAACAAGGGGTAAATAAAAAAACAGACACTTACAAAGATAGGTGTAAATTATCAAATTGTCAAATCATCAGAATGACGTGGAAGTTGGCAAAATGAAAGTTGAAAATAATTTTAAAAAGTAAATCCTAAATAAAAGACTTTTAAAAGGAAACGAGGTTACAAATTAGGTTATTAAAAATTGTAAAATTGGAATGAGTGGTAAAATATTACACTATTGGCAACCAGCATTCTTAAAAACTGTTGCATCGATTTGCGAAAATGTAGGGAGGGGGATTTCATTTTGCAAAATCTAGGGGGCAATTTTGTTGTTTTCTTTTAATGAAAATACCGAAAATGAGGCATTTTGCAATGAAAATACGGAAAAATAGGTGTTTCACAAAATCTAAGGGGGGGGGGGTAGGGGTGCAAGGTACCACCCTGCCCCTTTACTCCCATTTAACATCCGTGCTTATAAGATACTTTAAACTTGTTAATAGATAAAAAGAAAACTTTTTCGCATGCTGACCAATGGTCTGCGTTGCGTAGATACCGATCTTTTCCTTCGATGCCTTCGACCGGGAGTGCGCTGCGTGGTTGGGAGCCTATCCTCCGACGCCTCCCCTTGTTTTTCTCCCGGTTTCTCCAGGCACCCATTTAGAGATGGGTCGACTCCGGCTGAACTTAGAGTCACACCATTGACCCCCGTTTCAAACAAATAATCAGCGACAGCAGGACTCGAACCCTTGACCTCATGGTTTCAAGTACGGAGCGTTAACCATTCGGTTAGGACGGCTCTTATATAAGCATCTTCTTATATGATGTGCTGCATAGAATAAATAAAACTGTTAAGTTTCCACCGCTACGAAGATAACGACTGCAAATTAAAAATATTTGAAGCCATCAAATAATTTGTCTGCATTTTAGCCGCTTTAATTTTCTGAATGTCTTGCACCAAAATGCACAATACTGTAACGGTTTATTTTATAACTGTTTTATATCTGTGAATGACTGAATGAAACAAATGATGACACAAAATAAAAATAGGATCTGAAGCCTACATCGTAAAACCTGCACTCTTGTAAAACATCTGTGAGTTCCATTATATGATTAGTAGATAAGATATGACGATTGTATTGTGATAAATATAATATTTATTATTATGTTTCAGCTGAAATCGGTGAATTTGTTTCATGAATTATTGGCTACTGTTTGTGACATAGCCTTTGGCTATGAATTTGGGTTACTATTTTGCTAGAATATGACTTAAATATCACTTAGAAAAATTAAACTGTTGTACTAAAGAAATACTAGCTATAGGATGAATTTGAATGCAAGAATTGATATTTTAATAGTTTTGTGTACAAGTTGTGACATGATATTTTATTCTACTATCTCATTTTATAAGAATGCCTAATAAGAGATAATACTTTTAATTTTATTTTTAATGATAATAAATATTTTGGAGATAGTGAAAGAGCTATCAATGAAATATTTGATAAATGACTTACACAAAATGTGCGTCAGGATTACATAAATGAAACTACACATAAACATAAAAACTAACAAATTAAAAAATGATAAAAAAATACGAAAAGATACAAAGGAGGGGTGGGGTGGTGGAATCACTTGCTTAAACTATTGACTATATACGGAACAATATATTTAGTATAACTTTGTCTCAAACATTTTATTCAATAAGAACGGAATCTATATTTGGCACAAGGTGAGATCTCACCCTTTGAAATTTGGAACACTTTGAACTTATTAAGAAACATAAGGGGGGAGAGGTTGTGGCATTTTCACATCGTGAAATAAATAATTATGGTAATCCGATTCAATATAAGGTATATATTCAAAAACAAAAATCATCAAACAGATATAATGCACTGATCCCCACTAAGGCTTTATGGCCTGCAAAGGAGGGAAAAAAATACAAGTAGCCTACTATTCAAACACTAGCTCATAAGCCTAGAGAGAGCGAGAATAAAAAAGAGAGCGAGGAAGAGAGAGAGAGAGAGAGAGAGAGAGAGAGAGAGAGAGATAGAGATAGAGAGATAGAGAGAGAGAGAGATAGAGATAGAGAGAGAGAGAGATAGAGAGAGATAGATAGAGAGAGAGAGAGAGAAAGATTTCAGCAGTTTACAAGAATTAGTCTGATCACTCAGTAAGAAAAGAGAGAGAGGGAAAGCTTTCAGCAGTTTACAAGAATTAGTCTGATCAATCAATAAGAAAAAATCATTTGAAATTCTAACATCAAATAATTCCACAGTGCTAAACAGTATTTTAGTCAATATACCTTATATTTTATATCCTCCCGAAGCTCCTTCACTGTAAGCTCAAGGACAGCCATTAAATCTATTTATTACCCTGTCTCCTTATTAACAGCTGTAACTTCATCCTATACAATAGCAGTTGTTGGTAGCTCCAAGGCAATTACTAATCTTCAGCTTTGAAAGCATTTATGCAAAGTTATACAACAGACACCGGAAGTCTGAAGGCAAGCGAGCATTTCTTACTATACTGTTAGTACAGGCCCATTTACAGTACGATTTTTCTAATACTGTGATTTAGCTACCGCTAATTTAAGCTAATCCGATTATTCATAGAATTCTCTGATTGGCTGAAAAATTCTATAAAAGTTTTTGATTGGCTCAAGTTGGCCCTAGTTAAATCTCGGTACTAGTAAAATATCAATGTTAATGGCCATAATATTAATGAAAATGGTGACGAATTTTGCACAAAGTTTCGGGATGTCTACTCTGTTTTTGTTTCACCACTGGAGGATCGAGTCAAAACTTTCTGGAAAGTTTTATTTTCTTGGTGGGAGGAGGGGGGATGACTTCGGATTTTTTTTTGAGAGAAGTAATTTGTATTGGGTCCTAATAAAAGAGTATATACAACGTATGCAACGGGTTTTTGGCTAGTATATACTATAGTACTATATGTACTATACTATAGTACATATACCCCCCCCCCCCGAAAAAATATTTGCGTAAAACACCCCCCCCCCCCCCAAAAAAAAAAATCCTGGATACGGCCCTGTTAAAATAGTAGTGCCAAAAGCTTTATAGAAACCCTTAGTCAAAACTAAAAAAAATATATATACATATAAAAATGGGCATAACTACTACCAAACTGAAAAAATAACTTTTCCCTAGGCCCTACCCGACATAACATTTATTATATCTCTTAGTTTTCCACGATTTATGTTATGATTATCCCCTGAATGGTAATTTAGGGTGATTTAGCTACCTGAAGATTATTCATCTTGTATGTAGAATTACTTACATTCACAGTTTGCAGCCAATAGATTGGGTCCAGATAAATCTTTGGTAACTTTTCATTCCTGTGTTATTCAAACAAAAGTTCATTTATCTCAAATATCCTCTTAGAAGATTGAATGGTGGAAAATTCAGTAAGATTTATTAAGATTAATTGTATTTGTTACAAAAAAGGGTCATTGTCGTTCTAATTTCAACAATGAGGATTTTGCACACAGAAATCAATCTACAGAAGTAGGAGGTCTGAATTTGAATTTTTTTTTAAGAGCAAAGGCTAACTCCTTACCTGTATGCATAATTTTTTTTCAATTCTTATTTTATTATTTTAAGAGCAAAAAAACACGGCATAGGAAAGCAAAATCCGCTTTCTTTATTTTTGACATCACTTAAAAAACTGAAAGTAAGGAGCAATATTAAAACTCAAAGCGAACAAAAATTATTCCATATATGGAATAATTTGGAGGCAGGAGGGAGGTTGCCTCCCTCCTCAATACCTTACTCTTCACGCTAATGTTTTCATCACTTTAAAAAAAACTTCATATTCTAGTTAAACGGCCCTTGTATTTCAGAAAAGCGGAAAGAGCAAGATATTGAGGAGGGGGGCAACCCCTTCATACACGGAATAATTTCTGTTCGTTTTGAGTTTTAATATAAATTTTAAACGGATACAAATTGTGCAGAATAAAGCACTATGCCTGCTCGGTGATTTTGAAAATTGTGAAAGTACAATGGATTGTTATCACCATTTTAAGATTTTAAATGTTGGGCTGTTGAGGGAATATCAGAGATGTGTTTTTGTGTATCAGTGTTGAAATAATTTAGTAGCGAATTACTTTGGTAATGTTTTATTATCGAGTTCTGCGTACCATTCCTATGATACAAGGAATTCCGCCGACCTAGTACACGAGAGACGACACACTGCTAGGTCTAGTTTTGTATTTAGGTATGTGGGTGTTTCGGTATGGAACAGTCTCCGGAAAGCACTAGGATGGCTGAGAGTGTGTCCTCTTTTAAAAATAGGTTAAAGAATTTCTTAATGAATAGGGATAGCTGAGGGAGGGGGGCTGTATTCTGTCTTTTGTCTTGTGTAAGGATTGGTTTGCGGTTCCCATGTGGTTTATTTCTTATTTATTTGATTGCATTATTATTATTATTTTTTTTTCCATTATAAATGTGAGTAAGTTTTTTTTCAATATATATATATATATGAGTGAGTAAAATAGTGAGTCCTGTCACAAACAAATCTGTATAGATTTTCACGTGGTAGGTCGGTTTGATATGTCTTTTTTTGTGAATATTGATATTTAATAAAAATGAATTTCTCTCTCTAAATGTTGCTCCTTATTTTCATGGAAAAAACTTTTTTTATTTAATATCTGATCGTTTTTCAAATAATGCCGGGAAATTTACCTCACCCTCAATGAAAAATTCCCTCCTCTGTCGGGAAACTCCTCCGTGGAAATTTCACACCACTTAAAACAAACTCCCCCGTAAAGTTACTTCCAGACAATTCCAAACACGCTGAAAATTTCCCCCGGACAATTCCCCGGAACATTACCACACGCAAAATTGAGTTGGCAAAGGAAAAGTAAGACAAATAATTATCATTTCGTAAGGGAATTCTGTCAAATCCTCCAAGTGTAAAATTTCTCCAGGAAAGTTCACTTCTGGAAACTTCCTTCCATACGGAAAAAAATTCCCAAGGAAACCCACCTCTCCCCCGAAAAATGTCTGTATACTTCCCCATAACAAATATTATATGTAAACAATAGGCAGTTTTTTTTAATTTAAAGACCTATCCCCTGGGGCTGGGGGGTCATTGTATCTCTAAAGGCCTAGTTTTGGGACTTTTCAACTATATTGAGCAAAATGGCTATCTCAAAATTTTGATCGGACGATTTTGGGAAAAAAGAGACATGGGAGAGGGGCTAGTTGCCCTCCAATCTTTTTATCACTTAAAAAGGGCACTAGAACTTTTAATTTCCGTTCGAACGAACCATTTCCCGATATTTTAGGATTATTGGTTCGATACGATCATCCCTGGAAAAAAAACAACAACAAAAAACAAATAAACACATATCCCTGATCTTTCTTCTGGCAAAAATATAAACTTTCACATTTTTGCAGATGGGAGCTTGAAACTTCTACTGCAGGGTTTTCGGATACGCTGAATCTGGTAATTTGATTTTCAGTAAGTTTCTATGACTCATAAGGAGCGTTTCCCCCTTTTTTGAAAATCATGCAAATTTCCTCAAGCTCGTAGCTTTTGATGGGTAAGACTAAACTTGATGAATCTTATATATTTGGATTCAGTATAATAAGCCAATTCTTTTGATATACTTATTGACGTTAAAATTTCGTTTTTAGAGTTTTGATTACTATTGAGTCGAGTCACTCCTTACTTACAGTTCGTTACCACGAACTATTTGACTAGATTATATGAAAATTGTTTCATACGTGCTTGCAATGGATAAATTACTTCTCTGTTTCCCCGTTGTCCAGAAGGACCCCGTATGAAACCAAATCCTTTGTTATTGACATGGTTTAGTAAATTTTGTTGATTATCCCCCCCTCCTTCCTAAAGTTATTGCGTTTGATTTCCCGCAGCGGTAAATACTGTCTCTTTAACTTGGTCTAGTTCGTGAACTTACTTGATCTTCCGACGCTTCTGGCGCTGTACATAGATAACTGATCCCAGTCTTTTTGGTTGCTATTCACATTAATGCCAATACCAGCTAATGAGGCAGTTGGTCCACCAGCGATTGAGTTTGCAGTTGTAGTAGTTGTCTGTAAAATAGAAAATCAAAGAAAAATAGAGGCATGTCAAGTAAAGCTGCATTGCTTTCCTAAGCATCACTTACTGCCACATGGTATGCTCACTCGTGCGAACATTCATGCAGAAATTAAACTGAAGCTAATTGCATGTTGCACGAACAGACGTGCGGCATGCAAAGACGTGCATTCAAGAGTTCTTTTGTTTCTTTTTAAAAAACGTTTAAATGAAATCTTCCAGTGTGTAGTTGCTTTTAGCGTATAGCTATAAAAAATAGCACCGGCATTTTTTGTGTGTCTGTTACAGCTGCTTAGATGATTCTGATACAAGTTAAGGCTAAGTATAAGTGCAAAATCGCTGTCTCACTTCGGGAAAAATTTTGAAAAAATTTATTTGACTTGAAACTTTATGACACCGTATGGTCATCCCCAGAATCTTAAAGTCCATGAATCTTAAAGTCCGTGAAAGTTCATGCGTTTGAAAAATTACTCTATCCCCTTCCTTCAAAAATTTAGTATATGCAAATGTATAACACGTTTAGGCACATATGCTGTGTTGGGGCCTGAATGGATTCAACGGGCCTGAACTAAATCCAAGAACGGATTCAGCAATTCTTTTGTTCCTTTTTAACAAGTGCCTTTAACAATTTAAAATGAAATATCCTGGTTTATCGGGAGTTGGTGGCGTGACTCTGCGAGCTCAGCGAGAGTCGACCCAGCTCTAAATGGGTACCTGGAGAAATCTGAGTGTGCGAAGGCACATGATGGTTGGCCCCAACCCCCCATTGCACTTCCTGGCTGAAGGGCCAAGAAACGGAGATCAGCACCGCCAGTAGGTACTGTAAAATCCAATGCCGTATTTTTTACCTTCTTCTTTACCTTTTTATACTTATTTCCAGTGTATGATTAAATAAAAAAAACAAAACAAGTTCTTCAACTGAAAGTAAGGAGCAGCATTAAAACTTAAATCGAACAGAAACAATTCAAAATATGAGGGGGTTTAGCCCTTCTTCTACCCTCGCTCTTTACGCTAAAAAAGCCTTACAGTTCTTTAAGACACTTCTCATTCAGATTCAATGATTCTTGTGTTTGACCTAATTCTTAAAGAATTGCAAAAGAAAGTCGAACTTTAGAATCAGCATGCAAACCTGATCCCTTTGATGCATCTATTGCTATCAAACTTCTGTCTTTAAGAGTTTCGGTTACTATTGTTCGAGTCGCTCCTTACTGACAGTTCTTTACCACGAACTGTTTTATTGTAAAAAAAAACACAGTGGCGTTTAGTGCATTTGGTAGCCTATTTGTATGATATATCCCAGACCACTGAAGTTGTTCATCCATTGACGCATTTTAGAACCGGTTTGTTTCGTTAGGTTCTTTCAGCTTAGCGTGAGACAAGACAAAGAGAAGTAACAGAATAGATGGGTAATATATAATTTGGGCTATATATTTGCGCATTAGGGGGAAGTTGTGGGTAAAGTATCTGAGCAGCGTGAAGTTATAAAACAATTCTTACTTCATAATATGCAGAATGACTATACCTAACACATTAGGCATGCAGACCCGCTATACTTTACCCTCCCCCCCTAATTTGTTAGGTATTCTTACTTTAGGTATTATCATACTTGGGTGTTTTTTTTTTTTTTTTAGATGACTTTTATTTTCAACTAATAATTACATCATACTTAACTGTTTTATTCAATTCTAATTTTAAAAAAAATCAATTCAAAAAATAAAATTCTAATTCAAGTTAAGGCCTAAGTTTGGGGATAAAAACGCTGTTGCCAATTCAGAACACATTTTGAACAACCATACTTTTGTTGTTTATATGGTTTTTTAATTTAGCTTAATAGTCATAAATAGGGTAATAGACCAGCAGGATGCCAGAAATTGCGTTAGAATGAAATTATAAAATACCCTAAATCTTAAAAGCGAAGACAATACCAAACTACTTACCCTTCCCTCGTGTATGGCCAAATTTCTCTTTTTTTAATTTTAGAAAAAAAAAACAACCTTCTCCTGGGGGACACTTTCAGAATCATTCCAGC
Source organism: Artemia sp. Qi Xiang Cuo (assembly GCF_049724085.1). Classification (NCBI taxonomy): domain Eukaryota; kingdom Metazoa; phylum Arthropoda; class Branchiopoda; order Anostraca; family Artemiidae; genus Artemia; species Artemia sp. Qi Xiang Cuo. The sequence goes on from NC_142805.1 coordinate 60,040,488, forward strand.
AAAAATAAAAACAAAATTGATTTTTGTGTTTTTTCCTCAAAGTTGAATTTCTTCCTCCACAGGGGAGGAATTTCTTCCTCCCCTGTGGAAGAAATTCCTGCATGCGTGCCTGAATGTCGCTAATAATTCTAAGACTAGACAGATGAACTATACTGAATATAAAATTTAATCTTACCTGAGTTCCATTTGACAGAATAGCTGGTAGCCCATCTTTTTTTCCCCACTTGATTTTCTTTCTTGTGCAAGCAATGAATACAACAACTGCAATGACGACAGTTCCGCAGATTGCGGCACTTGTACCAATTATGATCTTATCTGTTGATGACGCTGAACCTGTGCTGCCAGCTCCATCAGTTCGTATTTCACGGCATTGTTTAAATGGGACAGTATCTGGGGACACATTTCTCTCTTCTAGTGATACAACGCATACTATAATGCAGGCCTAAAAATATATGAGGTCAAAATTTTTTCCTTTTTTTTATCAAATATCGTCATCTACAAAGTGATACAACACATTTCTGTTCTTTTAACACAATGTATACATACATATATATATATATATATATATATATATATATATATATATATATATATATATATATATATATATATATATATATATATATATATATATATATTATATATATATATATATATATATATATATATATATATATATATATATATATATATATATATATATATATATATTTTATATATATATATATATATATATATATATATATATATATATATATATATATATATATATATATATATATATATATATATATATATATATATATATATAGATAGATATTTATTGCAAGCCGATTTTGAGGCCGGGCCCGAAAATCGTAGGTTGTAAGTTGTAGGTTGGGAATGAGGAATATCCATGATCTTATTGTGTCGTTTTCAAAATCAACTCTGTAAAAAAGGCCCCGTTTCTTTAATAACGCCAGATTGGGAATTATATCCTTTTTTTTTAACAAGTATGTTTCAATTACCGCCCCCTCCCCCGCTTTAAAAATTGAAAATTTTAAGGACACTAATAATTTGTCCTAATTTGTACCAATATTGATAAAATGAACATGATTTTCGTCTAATTTTAAAGGCAAAAAAGACATAAACACTTCATAAAATTTGCAACACTGATCTTCGTGGCCTGACATAAAACAATCTAACATATTGCTAAAATTCACTTTAAACGGGAAAAACAAAAGGATCAGAAAAGGGGTTCAAAATTGACAAGCTTTCTGATTTTATTAATTTAAAAATTTCTTTAAGACATTTCTACAACGCAGTATATTCTTCATTAAAGAACATATTTCAGAAAAAGCTGCTGACCCAATTTGTCCACAGGTCTTCGTTACCAGGTCAAAGAATATGGGGAATTGATTAGAGAGAAACTCTTATTAGGTTTAAAGCCCTAATTAGGAAACTTATGAGCAGAAAAATTTAGGTGCTAATTATTAGTTTTATTATTTTGCTCAGTATTGGTAACGGGGTCGGGGACGAAGCGGTGGTATGCAATTAGGGGAGAGATTAAATTTGCCAAAATAAAGTGACTTATAAAAGCAATTTAGAAAATTAGGAGATCTATGGGATACTTTGGTAATTTTCTGATCAGAATTACTAATTTAATATAAACGAAGTTTTTGGTGGTTTAACCCGGTGTAATAGGATTTAAAACAAGTAGCGCCATAAACAGAATGGTGTTACTTGTGTGAATAAAAACATTATTGAAACGCCCTATATCTATATCAAAAGCCCCACAGGCAGCACTAGTATTACTGGCTATGTGCAGGGTTGCCACCATGGTCAGTTTCTAAAGTGCTACAGTTCTTAAGTTTGCGTGCTACACAGCAATTTTTGATGCTACAATCAACAAATTTTTTGCGCATAGTTTTTTGGTAAATTTTTTAATATTTTTCAATGTAGCGGAATAAAAATGTAGCTGATCAGAGCACTGAATGGAAAAATATACGCGCAGACGCATTCATTTTTTAGACTATTGTCATGCATAAAAATGCATTTGATGTGCATTTGATGTGAGACATATCCTGTAACTACGTTTTATATGCCTATATTTTCAATTTGGTCATACAAGAAAAAAAAATGCTACGTTCAATGTAGCACGTGCTACAGTGCTACACATAATGACATAGTGCTAAAGTAGCACTTTCGTGCTACAGGTGCAAACCTAGCCATGGGCGCGGAGACAGTGTAACATTAAAAAGCATAATTAGCTTTTGTACTTAGAGGTAGCGTTAGATGGCGTTCATTTTTTTCTCATAGACCTACTTAAGGTTTACTGTTATCAGTTTCCTATTCCCTTTTAGTAGTGGCGTTATTAGGGGGGTGGAATCCCCCCCACCCTTCATTTTAGTACATTTACGTCGTATTTCCATTGAAATATGCCTTTTTACCAGCTATGCACACCGAGACCGAGTAACATTAAAAAACGTGATCAGCCCTTGCATTTAGAAGTAACTTTAGATGGCGGTCATTTTGTCCTATACTTTCTTGAGGTAAGTCTAGGGGTAGACTCACCCCTATATGTTCATGAATTGACACCGCTGTCTTTTAGCTTTACAAGGATCTTAAGCGGCAACAATGTTCTGTTCAGTTGTACTACATGTTAAGAGAAAAAGAAAACCTTCTACTTTAAATGAAATCGGTTATCTAAAATCTGATACATAACCTATTCAACGAATTCTAGTTTTAGCCACCTTTTTTTGCCAGAAGGAGGGAATAGGAAATATTCCCTCCTTTTTATTTATTAATATACAATTAGAAAGTTCCACTGAAACTTAGCAAACACCAACTGAATTATTTTCTAGTAGCCCTTGATTATTCTGATAACCACAAGTCGATAAATCAGGTCCAGATGAAGCACGGTGTTGCCATATACTGTAAAAACCATATAGACTTTAATTCGCTAAATGCTCTTCGGGTCCTACTGTTTCATTGAAAAAAGCCTCAAAAATACATGTCCTCACCAGTTGTATATAGTCTCATGATAACCTGTTGCTAATTATCTTTACATTGCTATGTTTGCGCCTCATATTTTAAGCAGAATAACCATATTTATATTTAAATTAACTGCGTCTTTTAGCATTTTCGTGTGAAAGTACACACCCTGCACAGATTTCATTCAAGAAACATCGGTTAATTTTGCTTATTTTCTATCTGTTTCGGATGGCTGCATAACAAGGATTTGAATCTAAATTAGCAACGTTAATTTGCAATAACAATAAAAAACAACAAATTAGCAATCCAAATTAGCAACAGTAATATGAGAGGGGGCATTCTCTCTCCATTTACGATTTACGTAATGGGTATTACGATATAAGACAGAAATACTTTGTAATTTGTCCTACGGCCGAATGTTTCCCCAGTGTAATATAGAAAGATTTGAGAAACCCCCGGTGATAATGATATAGTGATTAATGAATTTATTTATTTTCAACCTCCACAATACCACCGTAAATAATGATAGTGACAATGAGAAAGAATAACATAACAGAAATTCGAAAAGAGTATGTCTGTTATACTTTTTTTTTAGTTAGCAAAAATCTTTGCGCTGTGAATAATATTTTTTACCTTTTTAACAACTAAATCCCTCTTAAAAGATTTTAAACATAGTCTATACGGGTTGCCTTTGGGTTTAAAAGTGAACTCTGGCAAAATGTTGATCTTGTTAAAAATTGAGCAGTTATTAGACTTCTTTTTTTTGGGGGGGGGGGGGAGGAGAGCATTTTTAATTCAAGAAGGGAGTCTTTGAATCGCAAGACATACATTTGTATATGTTCTTAAATAGCATGTTCGCTTACATTGATTTTTTTTTCAACAATAGACGCAAGGTGTCTTGACTAAAATTAAAAAGTTTGCTTTTTATATTTTTTTTCCGTTTTTGCGTTCGGCAAATTCATTGGCCCAAAATTTTTTACAGTTCCAGCGATATTCCCCAAAAATAGGAATTTATATACCTTGCTGTGAATGTCCGAAATTCCTTTTTTTCTCATCTTGGATCTGTGAATCAGCTTTTTCAGGCTTATGCAAGCTTTGACGATAAAACTTGAAGTTAGGTTAGGTTGGGTTAAATTAGGTTATAAATCTCAGAAATGGGTTAAAAACCTAACCAACCCTAACCCAACCAAACCTAACTTGTCACCATCAAACCTTGCATAAAACTGAAAAAGTTGACTGGCAATCCTGATTAACTCCAAGGAGAAAAAAAGTATTTCAAACATTCGGCGGTGAATGTCGACATTCACCAATTTCGGACATTCCCGGTAACACATATAAAAGTACGAAACACTGTTTTTCTCGTCAAACTCTGAGCAATTATTTCTAAGCTAATACCCGAAGCTTTGTTTTTACAAAAATTGTATGCATTTTAAAAACGTCTTCTTGTTTCCCATGGAGGGCCATTATCCCACCCGTTGGTATCCATGCTGGTCTCCAAGTTTATTGTTTCTTAACTTTATACAGTCATAAGGATATCTCCTAAAAATGAGGATTCATAGACAAAAAGTGCTTAACAATTTTTTTCCTTTAAAACTCCTAACAATTTTTATAAGTAAATTTGAATAAACGGCTCTAAAATGTATAAACGTATAAACATTTTGAATAAACGGTCAAAAATTTAATTCAGATGATTTTCCAGTACCAACTTCATAAGCGAAAATAAGGACCCCCCAGAAATCCCCAGGAAGTGGCGTAAATTCTACCTGAAGATTGTTTCTACCAAGATTCAAATGGGAATATTTCTCATTTTTAGATTTTCTTACATCTGTTAAATGTCTTCTTCTATTCCGAGGAGATTCACCCCCTCCCTCAGTCTGGGTGTCCATGCGAGTGAGCACCATAAGAATCTAATATCTTTCAACATGAGGCTATTGCTGCATTAAAATCAGAACCAGCAACGATTTTTTTTGCACAATTTGTTTCATTAACTTTTTTTGTGATTTCACCTAGTCTTCCGAAAAAATGAATACAGCAGAAGAAAAAAAATATTTAAGCAATTTGATCATGGAGGAAGAATAAACTGTCAAAATGTGTCAAAAAAAATATTGTATTCCAAATTCGAGAATATATAAATGCTTTTACTACAATTCCTCACAAATATGAGAAAATTTTTGTTGCAATAGTTTCAGAAAGCTACGACGACAATATTTTACGAAACTGACAAACATTTGGCACTATCCTAAGAACTTCATAATCTTCTGTTTGCAGTTCCAGTTACTATAAATGATGATTCTTTGGAACCAATACCTGAACTAACGTGTCAAAAATGAAAATGAAGAGCAAAGACACAGGCGGCTAAAACATATGTAAAAACGACAATTAGAGCGTGTTAAACAAGTGAGGGAGTAAAAAAAAAAAAAAAAAATCCAAAATACGAATCTTAAAAAAACGCGGTTTTCAGGTATGGATAGACCCAAGATGTCCAGGGGCAAAAATTGTATTTATGCTCATGTCCTTGGCGCCTTAAGCTATTTGCAGCTGTTTTGTAGATGTTGGCCAGAAGTCCACTCTGCTTCTAATTGAAGAACTGTCTTTTGTTATTTTTTCTTTTATAATTATCCTCTTTATTATTATTTTACCTCCTGATGTACAAATTGGGTTTAAATAAAAATTGATATATTTTATCGATTTATATAATCGATATATTTTATCGATTTATATAATATATAAATCGTTTTGTTATCAGAAAATTGAAAATTTACCTGAGATGGAACATTTTTAATTTTAAATTCCCTTTCATTTGGATCCAAGGGAGGACCAGGCTGAAATGTATTTTCACCAAATAGTCTATAAACTACTCGAAATCCAAGAATATTTGTTGTGTCCGAGTCCCACTGTATTACAACAGATGAATCTTGTAGAAACGCCTCTTTAACAATCACATCTCTCTCTGCTTCAGCATTGTCATCTAAAGGAGCACCTTGCAGCAAATTAGGGCGCGGTCTAGGTCTCTGCCGCAACCTTTGATTCCCAGTAACAATCGGCGGATTGGCACGTGAAGGTGACGTCGGCCGGCTCATAGCTGGTCGATTAAGGGGTCGTTGTGGTTCAGGTTTGTTAGCATTAATGACAATGCTTGCAGCAGAAAAAGATCCTGAACCATTTACAACATTGTCTTGCTTTCTCTCTTCTACCTCCTTCATTGCCTCAGTTGAGATAGTTAACTTTTTTGATGCTGTTTCGGTCGTTCTTCTTGTAGAGGCTTCTGTCAACTCCTCTGTTGTAGTTCTTGTCAAGGATCTGGTTGGTAGTTGATCTTCTGGTTCTGAGCATTTAAGGTCTGAAAGACAGAAGCAATAAACTTACTAATCGTACAAGACACACACTGGTTCGCTAATTTATAAAAAAAGCTTCTTTATAAGGAAATTAAGAGCGATATTAAAAACATGACGATATAGGACGAGACGGAAATAGCTTATTTAACTGGGTAGAACCTAAGAAAAAGCAGCAATTATTTTAAAATAATGCTGACCCCTCAACGCAGAAGAGAAAAGACAAATTGATTGAAAATTGGTAAATAAATAAATTTTTCGGTTTTTTAGACAGTTTTTCAATACGAATTGAAGAAAATACAATTCTTTTTTTTAGAGCACTCACAGGTTTGAATTATTAATTTGGATGCGTTGGAGTTCAAGAAAAAGAAATTTATCTTCTGATTCAAAGCATCTAAGATCTGAAAGACAGAAGTGATGAAATTGATATTAACACAAGACATTCATTGGGTCGTTAATTTAGGTAAAAAGACAAAGTTTATTTAAAGAGAAATTAAAGGCGCTATTGAACAAAAGAAATTAGCTTATTCAATAGGTCAAAATTACGCATGCCAAGCATGGCGGAACTGTCCAATACATTTCGGGAAGTGTGCCGAACGTTTTGGGGAGTGTGCCAAGCATTTCGGGGACTTATTCAAGCGCGGCAGAGCCATGTCGCATACATGGCGTCCCGGGATGTACACCAGGGGGCGGGAAGTCCGCGCCCCCTCGTTTTGATCTTTTCCTAAAGTCTTAATTGTGGTGTGCAGCTATCTTTTTGCTGCCGTTTTAGCTGCCGTTTCAAAGTTAATTGGTTATATTGCTACTCGTTGTAGTTAGTTAAAAGCACAACCAAAGCATATGTAAACGTTTTTTTTCACATGTAAAACACGTTTTTTTTTTCATATGTAAAAATGTTTTTTTTTTCACATGTTTTTTTTCATATGTAAAAATATTTTTTTCACAAATGGGACATATCACAGTGCCACAGGGGGATGGTGGTCGGCAGACTGAACTATTATATATACGCCTAATAGCGTATCAAAGTGCAGCAAAGGTATACATTCGCCATTGCGCACGCGCAAAGGCGGAGCCAAGGAGAAATGCATATACACATGATGTGTCCAAGCCCAAGAAATCTTTAATGGAGAACAAAAGAACTTGCATGACTGTAATGTATACTTAGGCTGTGGTTAAAATTTAGAAGCTAAAAACAACAGCATCAGAATCGAAACATATGGCTATTATTTCTTGTCATCAGCCGCTTTTCCCATATATATATATTTTTTTTTTTTTTTTTTTTTTTTAACTAATGTTACCTTCGGGTGACTTCATTTAAGCATACAAAGAGTACCGTTTATTTTAGATAAAGTAATTAAACCTATGCGGTAAAAAGACGAAGAGTAAACGGTAATTCTCATATGCTTTTCAATAGATTTTAATGTTATAATTAGCTTATGCAATAGTCAGTTATTTACTGATTATTTACTATCAAAATTGTACTGACTTTTTTAATGATTTAGTATTTTGAATGACCAAGAAAATATAGACGTAGTTTTTTGATTATTACATCCTATCGAGATTAAAAAAAAATATAGTTATAACAAAATTTTAAACTAAAGTCAACTACTGATTCTAAATTGATTTTTTTTTTTTTTTGGATTTGTAACTGTACACTATAAGATTAGGGGTGGGGGAGAATAATAAAAAAAAAAGATTTACTTGATAGTTTGAATAAGAAGTGCCCAGAAATTTAAGAACATTTAGCGCTTCTAAGGGGGACGAACCCCGAGTCTCCACCCACTCTTTGTACGTCCCTGGTTGTAAAAGCTAAAAGGGCCTGGAATTAAAATTTACTCAACCCTTTCACGATGCAGACTAGCAAAATATAAAAAGAAAATTTGTTTTCTTGAAAACACTATAAATCCAAATATATATTTGAACTCAAAGATTCAAAAACAATTAAATAAAAAGGAGAAAATAAATTTGAAACAAATTTGAACAAAAATAAATTCCATGCGGAGAGATGTAATGCCAAAGTGAGTAGAGTTAATAAGACCCTAATCGACTTTTGACATCCGCAAAAAAATGAAATATTCTATTGCATTTTTTGTTAGTAACTAAGTCTCTTACAGAAAAAATGTTGACTTCTCGGATAGTTATTCATTTTGTTTTTAAATAAGGTAACCATGTGATAAAATAAAATTGTTTTTCTTTTATTATTTGCTATAATTAAATTCAAGGCATTCGTTATTGGATAATAAGTAGTTTTGGTGTCGTAACTGTACAATAATTTAAAGAATCCATAGCTTTATTTAAAACTATATATATATATATATATATATATATATATATATATATATATATATATATATATATATATATATATATATATATATATAACCAGTAACTCGCCGAAACTTGTTATTTTTTTGTCGTAATACCTGATGCACAACAATAAAAAAGACCAACAAAACAACTAGTATATTCAGTCTGTTCAGAATTAAATAAAACTTAATATTAATTCAATATTAATGATACTCATTTTCACGGCTTTAAGCGTGAGTTGAATTAGACTGCTAGGAGTCAAATTTAGCTTTTGTTGCTGGATTTAATATCTTCTAATGAAAAATAAGAAGCGTGCCTATGGACAATATTCTGTTGTCTTCTGTGTCTGATCAAAATTGAAAAGTTATTTTTTTTTTCAGCTGGCGAAGTTTTCGAATACGGAAAAATCCGTATTCGAAGGAGTCTTTTTTCTCAATGAACTTTTTAGAAACATTTTAGATAACTTCGCTTTTAATAAGACACTTCTGCCGGCTGTCTCCCGCCAAAACCTAGTATCTGAGTTTTTAAAGTTTATGAGAAAATTGCAAAATAAAGATTTTGCAATCTTTAGCACAGAATATCATCACCAAGTCCGTTTTCATCCCGTCTTTGTCACTTCGTTTTTTGCTGGACTTACATATTTTGAAATTCTAAGGCATCCGTTCTAGGTTTTGGCTCTGGAAAATTCTACCAACATTATTGTAAGAACATCGAATCTTGAACAGAAGAGGGGATTTTGAGATATCCAGAGGTTATTCGTTGTGATTTTTCAGACAAATCTATTGTAAAGTGAGTTACGGAAATGGCTTTCTAGAGCAGTGGTTCTCAAACGTATTTAGACACTGTGCCCCTTTTTACCCACAAAAAATTTTAGGTACCCTTCTCAGTTACCGGTACTAAGTAAACTATAGCTAAAATACAAAAACAACTGACAGTCCTAGAGTTATACGTTTTTTTCGTTCCATTGTAACTGAACCCCCGTGTAACTGAACCCCAAGCAACTGAACCCCTGTAACTGAGCCCCCATGTAACTGAACCCCGTGCAACTGAACCCCTGTATAACTGAACCCCCGTGCAAATGAACCCCCGTGCAACTGAACCCCGTGCAAATGAACCCTCGTGCTACTGAACCCTCATGCAACTGGACCCCCTTTAACTGAACCCTCCTGCAACTCAACCCTATTTAACTAAACCCCCGTGTAACTGAACCCCCATATAACTGAACCCCCGTGTGACTGAACCCCCGTGCAACTGAACCACCGTGCAACTAAACCCTCGTTCTACTGAACCCTCGTGCAATTTAACCCCCTTTAACAGAACCCTCGTGCAAATCAACCCCATTTAACTAAACCCCCGTGTGACTGAACCCCTATGTAACTGTGACTGTGTGTAACCATGCAATTGTGTGTTAACAGAACACAACTGATGAGCGAAAAGTGATGAAAGAGAGGGGTAATATCGAACTCTCAGCTACCATTCTTGGGAGACATCTGACAGTTTATAAGTGACCATGGAATTCCTGTGTTGTTTTAAAGTCACTTTTCTGTGAATAGTCAGCGTGGCGGCAGAGTGCATCTGGCGACGATAAATCACATCAGTCCAGTTTTTGTCAGGAAAAAATTACTCAGTGATAATTTATTGCTCCCGCTAGCATTATGCGCTTCTAGGTCCGGGCCCAGGGACCTAGCCGTAAATCCAGGCCTGAGCGTGCACATATTTCCTTTTGGTGAATTGACTTTCCCTTTAAGCACTCTCTGAAAGTTCCAGCTTAATACACAAATCTCTTTTTGAGATATGCCATTTTGAAAATCTGCATGCACATAATGTCTTTTGATTTAGTTCAAGTTCCACCTCAAATACCTCATTCTGTGAAATTTTCAACTTGATATGCATAGCATTAATAGTGGTAATTCAATAGTAGCAGAAGTAGTTGTAGGAGCAGTAAAAGTAAAAATAGTATCGAATTAGTATTAGTAATATCAGTACTAATGGCATTAGTAGTAGATAAATGCCCCAGAAGTTTCATCTTCATAAGCTAAGCCGTTACAAAAAAAATTACTGATAAACCTATATCAGCAATCTTTATGTTATTGCAAGTTACCAATTGTTAAAATTTAAGGTTTTTATAGAAGGGATGATCGTAAAAACTTTGAAGGAGGCTCATTCGATTGGAAATTGAAAGTTCTAGTTCAGTTTCGAAGAATCAAAGGTAATGAAAGATCCCCCCCCAGATACATCCGATCAAAATAAAAATAAACATTTTGTTCAAAATAGTCTGAAGATCAAATAACCATGACTTTGGGGTTAAAAACCCCACCAGCAGCTTCTGGGGCAAGGGCTGCAAATTAAGCTAGTTGCTCATTGCTAACACATAAGGTTTTTGTAGAACAAAATTTTTATGAACTTTGGGGGGGGGGGGGCTCATTCGATTGAAAATCAAAATTTCCATTGCACTTTTTCAGAGTTAAAGGTGATCGAAGGGCTTCCACCCAACCCTATTTTCCCACCAAATTCACCCGATCTAAATTTTGGGACGGCCATTTTATTTAAAACAGTTTAAAGGTTAAATAACTATATCATAGTTAAATAACTATGGTTCATAGCCCTATTGTGTTTTATCCAATGAAAATACGGTGGTTGAGTTGCACGAGGGTTCAGTTACACGGGGGTTCAGTTGCACGGGGGTTCGGTTATACGGGGGTTCGGTCATACGGGGGTTCGGTCATACGGGGGTTCAGTTGCACGGGGGTTCAGTTACATGGGGGTTCAGTTACACGGGAGTTTAGTTAAATGGGGTTGAGTTGCACGGGGGTTCAGTTGCACGGGGGTTAGTAGAGATGACCCTATTGATACAAACGGGAGTCCATATATGGGCATAGCCTCCCTAGGGAGAACCCGTGTTTAATGGGGACAGTGTCAATGACCTCTTTCTCCAGGTGTGTTTTTGGCACGCTCGAGGCGAATGTTATGATCTAGGAAAGAGTATTTATTGTTGTTGTTTTTGGCCAAGTGCCCGCAAGGGAAGAATGTTATGATCCAGAACTAGTATTTGTTGTTGTTGTTGTTTTGGACTTCCCCTTTCTTGACAGATCAATCAACCAATGACATCATCTGTCAGACTTAAAAAATTTTCGCCTAGAAACATTTCTCCAGGAATAGATCCAAGTCATTAATGTCTTTGCCTCGGAAACAGTTCTACTGGTCGAACTCCAAAAGATATTAATAACCAAACGCCATGGAAACAATTCTCAAAGAAACATCTTAGCGATGAATTGTTTTAGTGTGGGAATCAGGTTTCTTAGTAATTTGAAATGTCTCAGCGCAGAGATGCCAAAAACAAAAGGAACACGCTGAAATTACGTTTAGGGAGTATTTGGGCGAAACCGTTTTAGACAGGTTATGGAATTATTTCGGCGAAACAGTTAGAGACATTTTAAAAGATGGTTTAAAAGATGATTTTAGAAGAGGATTTGAGGGTGAAACTCTGTGGTCGTTATAATACGCAAGTTCCATTTGAACAGTGTTGTGAGGTCCCCTACCACAACCCCAAAGGGTTCCGATCCCCCCAACCCAACCCCCCAGGAATCCCCCCGGCCTCAAAGGTTCTCCCGATTCCCAAAGGGCCCCCGGCGCCCCAAAGGCCCCTTCGGACTCTCAAAGGCCCTCCCCGGGCCCCGTCTTTCCTTGATGTGCGTTGTCTGAAACCTATGATTTGGGGATGTATGGGTTGCTATTTTTGCCTTTTCTGAGTTGGATTTCTTAGTCTTTCATAGGTATGTGTTGTCTGAAACCTATGATTTGGGATGGATGGTTTGCTATTTTTGACTTTTCTGAACTGGATTTCTTACACTTTCATAGTTATGTGTTTTCAGAAAATTATGATTTGAGATGTGTAGTTTCCTAGTTTGAATTTTCAGAGCTAGGATTCTTAGTCTCTCCTAGGCGTTTGTTGTCTGAAACCTATAGTTTGGGATGAATAGTTTGCTATTTCAGGCTTTTATGAGCTAGGTTTCCTAGTATTTCGTAGGTGTGTGTTGTCTGAAACTTATGATTTGGGATATGTAAGTTACTATTTCGGGATTTTCTGAGCTAGATTTCTTAGTCTTTCGTTGGTGTGTGTTTTCTGAAACCTATGATTTGGGATGGGTGGATTGCTATTTATGACTTTTCTGAGTTGGATTTCTTAGCCATTCATAGGTGTGTGTTGTCTGAAACTTATGATTTGGAATGGTTAATTTGCTATTTCCAGCTTTTATTAGCTAGGTTTCTTAGCCTTTCATAGGTGTGTGTTGTCAGAAAATTATGATTTGGGATGTGTAGTTTGCTATTTGGACTTTTCAGAGCTAGGATTTTTAATCCCTCATAGGTGTTTGTTGTCTGAAACCTATAGTTTGAGATGATGATTATTCTATTTTCGTCTTTTCTGAGCGGGTTGTCTTACCCTTTCATAGGTATGTGTTGTCGGAAAATTATGATTAGGGATGTGTAGTTTGCTAGTTGGACTTTTCAGAGCTAGGATTCTTAGTGTCTCATAGGCGTTTGCTGTCTGAAACCTATAGTTGGGATGATGAATAGTTTGCTATTTCAGGCTTTTATGAGCTAGGTTTCCTAGTATTTCGTAGGTGTGTGTTGTTTGAAACTTATGATTTGGGATATGTAAATTACTTTTTCGAGCTTTTCTGAGCTAGATTTCTTAGTCTTTCGTTGGTGTGTGTTGTCTCAAACCTATGAGTTGGGATGGATGGGTTGCTATTTTTTGACTTTTCTGAGTTGGATTTCATAGTCTTTCATTGGTATGTGTTGTCTGAAACCTATGATTTGGGATGAGTGGTTTGCTATTTTTGAATTTTCTGTACTGGATTTCTTACCCTTTCATAGGTGAGTGTTGTCAGAAAATTATGATTTGGGATGTGTAGTTTGCAAGTTGGACTTTTCAGAGCTAGGATTCTTAGTCTCTCATAGGCGTTTGCTGTCTGAAACCTATAGTTTGGGATGAATAGTTTGCTATTTCAGGCTTTTATGAGCTAGGTTTCCTAGTATTTCGTAGGCGAATGTTGTCTGAAACTTATGATTTGGGATATGTAAACTACTATTTCGGGCTTTTCTGAGCTAGATTTCTTAGTCTTTCGTTGGTGTGTGTTGTCTGAAACCTCTGATTTAGGATAGGTGGATTACTATTTTTGACTTTTCTGAGTTGGATTTCTTAGCCATTCATAGGTGTGTGTTGTCTGAAACTTATGATTTGCGACGGTTAATTTACTATTTCCAGCTTTTATTAGCTATGTTTCTTAGACTTTCATAGGTGTGTCTTGTCAGAAAATTACGACTTGGGAGGTGTAGTTTGCTTTTTGGACTTTTAAGAGCTAGGATTCTTAGTCACTCATAGGTGCTTGTTGTCTGAAGCCTATAGTTTTGGATGAGTATTTTGATATTTCAGGCTTTTCTGAGCTAAGGTTTCTTAGTATTTCATAGGTGTGTGTTGTCTGAAACTTATGATTTGAGGTGTGTAATTTGCTATTTCCGACTTTTCATAACCAGATTTCTTAGTCTTTCGTAGGTGTGTGATGACTGAAACCTATGATTTGGGATGTGTGGGTTGCTATTTTTTGACTTTTCTCAGTTCTAGTTTAGTTTAGTTTTAGTTAAGAGTTTAGAGTTTTTAGCTTAGAGTTTTAGCTTAGAGTTTTTGTTAGAGTTCTAGTTTAACTTAGTTTTAGTTAAGAGTTTAGAGTTTTTAGCTTAGAGTCTTAGATTAGAGTTTTTGTTGAAGGTCTAGTTTAGTTTAGTTTTAATTAAGAGTTTAGAGTTTTAGCTTAGAGTCATAGCTTAGAGTTTTTGTTAAAGTTGAAGTTTAGTTTAGTAATAGTTGATAATTTGGAGTTTTAACTAAGAGAATTAACTTAGAGTTTTTAGTTTAGTTTAGCTTTAGCTAAGAGTGTTAAGTTTTTTAGCTTGGAGTATTAGCTTAGAGTTTTTGCTAGAATTCTAATTTATTTTAGCTTTTATTAAGAGTTTATAGCTTGTTTCTGAGAGTCTTAGAATATGATTTTAGTTATATTTCTATTTTGTTGTAGTTTTAGTTAATATTAAATAGCTTTTAGATTATAGTCTTAGATTATAGTTTTTGTTGAAGCTCTAGTTTAGTTTAGTTTTAGTTAAAAGTTTAGAGTTTTTTAGCTTAGAGTTTTTGTTAGTTCCAGTTTAGCTTAGTTTCAGTTGAGAATTTAGAGTTTTTAGGTTAGAGTCTTAGCTTAGAGTTTTGCTCAAAGTTTTAGTTTAGTTTAGTTTTAGTGAATAGCTTAGAGTCTTAGTTTAGTGTTTTTTTTAGAGTTCTATTATAGTTTATTTTTATTTAAGAGTTTGGTGTTTTAACTTAGAGTTTTAGCTTAGAGTTTTAGTTAGAGTTCTAGTTTAGTTTAATTTTAGTTAAGAGATTGACGTTTTATCTTTGAGTTTTTGTTAGGGTTCTAGTTTATTTTAGTTTTAATTAATAGTTTAGAGTTTTAGCTTAGAGTCGTAGCTTATAGTTTTTGTTAGAGTTGAAGTTTAGTTTAGTAATAATTAAAAGTTTAGAGTTTTAGCTTAGAGTCTTAGATTAGAGTTTTTGTTAGAGTTCTAGTTTAGTTTAGATAAAGTTAAGAGTTTGGAGTTTTACCTTAGAGACTTAGCTTAGAGTTTTAGCTAGAGTTTTAGTTTAGTTTAGTTTTAATTAAGAGTTTAGAGTTTTTAGCATAGAGTTTTAGCTTAGAGTTTTAGTTAGAGTTCTAGTTTAGTTTAGTTTTAGTTAAGAGTTTAGAGTTTTAGCTTAGAGTCTTAGCTTATTGTTTTTGTTGAGGTTCTAGTTTAGTTTGGTTTTAGTTAAGAGTTTAGATTTTTAGCTTAGAGTCTTGGCTTAGAGTTTTTGTTAAAGTTGAAGTTTAGTTTATTAATAGTTAAGAGTTTGGAGTTTTAGCAAAGAGTCTTAGATTAGAGTATTTGTTAGAGTTCTAGTTTAGTTTAGATATAGTTAAGAGTTTTGAGTTTTACTTTATAGACTTAGCTTAGAGTTTTAGTTTAGTTTTAGTTGAGAGTTTAGAGTTTTTTAGATTAGAGTCTTAGCTTAGAGTTTTTGTTAGAGTTCTAGTTTAGTTTAGTTTTAATTAAGAGTTTAGAGTTTTTAGCTTAGAGTCTTAGCTTAGAGTTTTAGTTAGAGCTCTAGTTTAGTTTAGTTTTGGTTAAGAGTTTAGAGTTTTAACATAGTGCCTTAGCTTAGAGTTTTAGTTAGAGTTCAAGTTTAGTTTAGTTACAGTTAAGAATTTAGAGTTTTAGCTTAGAATCATAGCTTAGAGTTTTACTTAAAGTTGCAGTTTAGTTAACTTTTAAATAAGAGTTTCGAGTTTTAGCTTAGAGTCTTACCTTAGAGTTCTTGTTTAGTTTAGTTTTAGTTAACAGTTTAGAGTTTTACCTCAAATTCTTTGTTAGGGTTTTAGTTAGAGTCATATTTTAGCTTAGTTATAGTTAAGAATTTAGAGTGTTAGCTTAGAGTCATAGCTTAGAGTTTTGGTTAAAGTTATAGTTTAGTAAAGTTATAGTAAAGAGTGTAGAGTTTTACCTTAGAGTCATAGCTTAGAGTTTTAGTTAGAGTTCTGATTCAGGTTAGTTTTAGTTAAGAGTTTAGAGTTTTATCTTAGAGTCTTAGCTTATAGTTCGTGTTAGAGTTCTAGTTTTGTTTAGTTACAGTTACGATTCTCAAGTTTTTAGCTTAGAGTCTTAGCTAAGAGTTTCTGTTAGTGTTCTAGTTTAGTTTACTTCTAGTTAAGAGTTCCGAGTTTTAGCTTAGAGTCTTAGCTTATAGTTTGTCTTAGAGTTCTAGTTTAGTTTAGTAATAGTTAGAAGTTTAGTGTTTTAGAGTTTTAATTAGAGTTCTAGTTTATTTTAGTTTTAGTTAAGAGTTTAGAGTTTTAGTTTAGTTTTAGTTAAGAGTTTAGAGTTTTAGCTTAGAGTCTTAGCTTATATTTTTTTTTAGAGTTCTAGTTTAGTTTAGTTAAAGTTAAGAGTTTGGAGTTTCACCTTAGAGACTTAGCTTAGAGTTCTAGTATAGTTTAGCTTTACATAAGAGTTTAGAGTTGTAGCTTAGCGTCTCCGTTCAGAGTTTTCGTTAGAGTATTAGTTTAGTTTTAGTTAAGAGTTTAGTGTTTTTAGATTAAAGTCTTAGTTTAGAGTTTTTGTTATAGCCCTAGTTGAGTTTAGTTTTAGTTTAGAGTTTTAGCTTACACTTAGAGTTTTAATTGGAGTTCTAGTTTAGTTTAGTTTTATTTAAGAGTTTAAAGTTTATTATCTTAGAGTCTTAGCTTAGTTTTATTTAGAGTTCTAGTTTAGTTCTAGTTAAGAGTTTAGAGTTTTACCATAGAGTCTTAGCCTAGAGTTTTAGTTAGAGTTAAAGTTTAGTTTAGTTACATTTAAGAATTTAGAGTTTTAGCCTAGAGCCATAGCATAGAGTTTTACTTAAAGTTACAGTTTGGTTAAGTTTTAGATGAGAGATTTGAGTTTTATCTGAGTATTAGCTTAGAGCTTTTGTTTGAGTCATAGTATAGTTTAGTTTTAATTAAGAGTTTAGAGTTTTACCTTAGAGTCTTAGCTTAGAGTTTTTGTTAGAGTTCTAGTTTAGTTTAATTTTTGTTAAGAGTTTGAAGTTTTACCTTTGAGTTTCAGTTAGAGTCCTAGTTTATTTTAATTTTAGTTAAGAGTTTGGAGTTTTACCAAAAAATCTTAGCTTAGAGTTTTAGTTAGAGTTCTAGTTTAGTTTAGTTTTAGGGAAGAGTTTAGAAATTTAGCTTAGAGTCTTAGCGTAGAGTTTTTGTTAGAGTTCAAGTTTATTTTAGTTTTAGCTAAAAGTCTAGATTTTTTATCTTAGAGTCATAGCTTAGAGTTTTTGTTGAAGCTCTAGTTTGGTTTAGTTTTAGTTAACAATTTAGAGTTTTAGCTTAGAGTCTTAGCTTAGAGTTTTTGTTAGAGTTGAACTTTAGTTTAGTAATAGTTAAGATTTTAGAGTTTTAGTTTAGAGTCCTAGCTTAGAGTTTTTGTTAGAGTTCTAGTTTAGTTTAGATATAGTTAAGTGTTTGGAGTTTTACCCTCGAGACTTAGCTTAGAGTTTTAGTTTAGTTTAGTTTTAGTTAAGAGTTTAGAGTTTTTAGCTTAGAGTTTTAGCTTAGAGTTTTTGTTAGAGTTCAAGTTTAGTTTAGTTTTAGTTAAGAGTTTGGTGTTTTACCTTAGAGTCATAGCTTAGAGTTTTAATTTATTTTAGTTTTAGTTAAGAGTTTAGAGTTTTTTATCTTGGAGCCTCAGCTTAGAGTCTTAGCTTAGAGTTTTTTGTTAGAGTTCTAGTTTAGTTAAGTTTTAGTTAAAAGTTTAGAGTTTTTAGCTTAGAGTCTTAGCTTAGAGTTTTTGTTGAAGCTCTAGTCTAGTTTAGTTTTAGTTATTAGTTTTTAGTTTTAGCTTAGAGTCTTAGCTTAGAGTTTTTGTTAGAGTTTTAGTTTAGTTTACTTTTAGTTAAGAGTTTAGAAATTTAGCTTAGAGTCTTAGCCTAGAGTTTTTGTTAGAGTTCTAGTTTATTTTAGTTATAGTTAAGAATTTAGAGTTTTTAGATTAGAGTCGTAGTTTAAAGTTTTGGTTAGAGTTTTAGTTTAGTTTAGTTAAGAGTTTAGAGTTTTATATTATATTCATATATTAGAGTTTATGTTGAAGTTGAAGTTTAGTTTAGTCATAGTTAAGAATTTATAGGTTCTATCGTAGAGTCTTAGCTTAGAGTTTTAATTAGAGTTCTAGTTTAGTATGGGTTTAGTTAAGAGTTTAGAGTTTTATCTTAGAGTCTTAGCTTAGAGTTTTTGTTGTAGTTCTAATTTAGTTTAGTTAAGAGTTTAGAGTTGTACTATAGAGTCTTAGCTTACAGTTTTACTTAGAGTTGAAGTTTAGTTTGGTTATAGTTAAGGGTTTAGAGTTTTAGCTTGGAGTCTTAGCTTAGAGTTTTAGTTAGAGTTCTAGCTTGGTTTAGTTTTAGTTAAGAGTTTAGAGTTTTACCTTAAAGTCATAGCTTTTAGTTTTAGTTAAGAGTTTTACCTTAAAGTCTTAGATTAGAGTTTTAGTTAGGGTTGAAGTTTCTAAGCTAAGACTCTAAAACTCTAAGCTAAAAACTAACTCTAAGCTAACTAAAAACTATAATCCAAGACTATTAGCTAAAAATCTAAACTCTTAAATAAAACATAACTAAAACTCTAAACTCTTAACTGAAACTACAATAAACTAGAACTCTAATTAAAAATCTAAGTCTAAGGTAAAACACTGAACTTCTAACTATTACTAAACTAAAATAAAACTCGAAGACAAACTATAAGCTAAGACTCTAAGCTAAAACTCGAAACTCTTAACTAGAAGTAAACTAAAGTAGAACACTAACAGAAACTCTTAGCTAAGACTCTAAGCCAAAAACTCGAGAATCTTAACTGTAACTAAAAAAAACTAGAACTCTAAAAAAAACTCTAAGCTAATACTATAATCTAAAACTCTAAACTCTTAACTAAAACTAACCTTAATCAGGACTCCAAATAAAACTCTAAGATATTACTCTAAGGTAAAACTCTGCACTCTTTACTATAACTTTACTAAACTATAACTTTAACCAAAATACTAAGCTATGGCTCTAAGCTAAAACTCTAAATTTTTAACTAAACTAAATTAGAACTCTAACTAAAACCCTAACTAAGACTTTGAGGTAAAACTCTAAACTGTTAACTAAAACTACACTACACAAGAACTCTAACGAAACTCTAAGGTAAGACTCTAAGCTAAAACTCGAAACCCTTATTTAAAATTTAACTAAATTGCAACTTTAAGTTAAACTCTAAGCCATGATTCTAAGCTAAAACTCTAAATTCTTAACTGTAACTAAACTAAACTTCAACTCTAACTAAAACTCTAAGCTAAGGCACTATGTTAAAACTCTAAACTCTTAACCAAAACTAAACTAAACTAGAGCTCTAACGAAAACTCTAATCTAAGACTATAAGCTAAAAACTCTAAACTCTTAATTAAAAATAAACTAAACAATAACTCTAACAAAAACTCTAAGCTAAGACTCTATGCTAAAAAACACGAAATTTTTAACTAAAACTAAACTAAAAATCTAAGCTAAGACTCTAAACTAAAACTCTGAACTCTTAACTATATCTAAACTAAACTAGAACTCTAACAAATACTATAATCTAACACTATATGATAAAACTACAAAATCTTAACTATTACTAAACAAAACTCCAACTTCAAAAAAAACTCTAAGCCAAGACTCTATGCTAAAAATCCAAACTCTTAACTAAAACAAAACTAAACTAGAATCTAAAAAAAAACAATAAGCTAAGACTCTAAGCTAAAACTCTAAACTCTTAACTAAAACTAAACTAAACTAGAACTCTAACAAAAACTCTAAGCTAAGACTCTATTATAAAAACTATAAACTCTTAATTGAAACTACAATAAACTAAAACTCTAGCTGAAAATCTAATATAGGTATATAATTTAGAAATCCGAATTGTTATCTTTATCTAATATAAACTAGAACTATAACAAAAACTCTAAGATAATACTCTAAGATAAAACTCTAAACTTTTAATAATTACTAAACTAAACCAAAACTCTAACAAAAACTATAAGCTAAGACTCTAAGCTAAAACTCTAAACTATTAACTAAAACTAAAATAAACTAGAACCCTAACAAAAACTCAAAGATAAAACGTCAAACTCTTAACTAAAATAAAACTAAACTAGAACTCTAACTAAAACTCTAAGCTAAGACTATAAGGTAAAACAACAAACTCTTAACTAAAACTAAACTAAACTAGAACTCTAACAAACACTCTAAGCTAATACTCTAAACTCTTAACTAAAACTAAACTAACCTAAAAATCTGAATAAAACTCTAAGCTAAGACTCTAAGCTAAAAACTCTAAACTCTTAACTAAAACTAAACTAAACTAGAACTCTAACAAAAACTCTAAGCTAAAAAACTCTAAACTCTTAACTAAAACTAAACTAAACTAGAGCTTCAACAAAAACTCTATGCTAAGACTCTAAGCTAAAAACTCTAAACTCTTAACTAAAAGTAAACTAAACTAGAACTCTAACTAAAACTCTAAGCTAAGACTCTAAGCTAAAAACTCTAAACTCTTAATTAAAACTAAACTAAACTAGAACTCTAACAAAAACTCTAATCTAATAATATAAGATAAAAAACTCTAAACTCTTAACTAAAGATAAACTAAACTAAATCTATAATTTAAGTCTATTAGGTAGTACTAAAAACTCTCAAATATTAATAAACTAAACCACAACATTAACAAAAAACTCTAAGATCAGAATCGAATCAGAAAGAATCAAATCTTAATGAAACCTAAACTAAACAATACCCTATGCAAACAAACTGTGATAAGATTCTCAGCTAAATACCCTAAATTCTTAATTATAATTAAACTAAACTAGAACTCTAACAAAAACTCTAAGCTAAGACTCTAAGCTAAAAACTCTAAACTCTTAACTAAAACTAAACTAAACTAGAACTCAGAAAAGTCAAAAAATAGCAACCCACACATCCCAAATCATAGGTTTCAGTCATCACACACCTACGAAAGACTAAGAAATCTGGTTATGAAAAGTCGGAAATAGCAAATTACACACCTCAATGATAAGTTTCAGACAACACACACCTATGAAATACTAAGAAACCTTAGCTCAGAAAAGCCTGAAATAGCAAACTACTCATCCCAAACTATAGGTTTCAGACAACAAGCACCTATGAGGGACTAAGAATCCTAGCTCTGAAAAGTCCAAAAAGCAAACTACACATCCCAAATCATAATTTTCTGACAAGACACACCTATGAAAGGCTAAGAAACCTAGCTAATAAAAGCCGGAAATAGCAAATTAACCATCCCAAATCATAAGTTTCAGACAACACACACCTATGAATGGCTAAGAAATCCAACTCAGAAAAGTCAAAAATAGCAATCCACCCATCCCAAACCAGAGGTTTCAGACAACACACACCAACGAAAGACTAAGAAATCTAGCTCAGAAAAGCCCGAAATAGTAATTTACATATCCCAAATCATAAGTTTCAGACAACATTCGCCTACGAAATACTAGGAAACCTAGCTCATAAAAGCCTGAAATAGCAAAATATTCATCCCAAACTATAGGTTTCAGACAGCAAACGCCTATGAGAGACTAAGAATCCTAGCTCTGAAAAGTCCAACTTGCAAACTACACATCCCAAATCATAATTTTCTGACAACACTCACCTATGAAAGGGTAAGAAATCCAGTACAGAAAAGTCAAAAATAGCAAACCACTCATCCCAAATCATAGGTTTCAGACAACACATACCAATGAAAGACTATGAAATCCAACTCAGAAAAGTCAAAAAATAGCAACCCATACACCCTAAATCATAGGTTTCAGACAACACACACCAACGAAAGACTAAGAAATATAGCTGAGAAAAGCCCGAAATAGTAATTTACATATCCCAAATCATAAGTTTCAGACAACACACACCTACGAAATACTAGGAAACCTAGCTCATAAAAGCCTGAAATAGCAAACTATTCATCCCAAACTATAGGTTTCAGACAACAAACGCCTATGAGAGACTAAAAATCCTAGCTATGAAAAGTCCAACTAGAAAACTATACATCCCAAATCATAATTTTCTGAAAACACACACCTATGACAGTTTGAGAAATCCAGCTCAGAAAAGTCCAAAATAGCATACTACACATCCCAACGATAGGTTTCAGATAAAACGCACCTATGAGGGACTAAAAATCCTAGCTCTGAAAAGTCCAAATAGCATACTACACATCCCAAATCATAATTTTCTGACAACACACACCTATGAAAGGCTAAGAAATCTATCTAATAAAAGCTGGAACTAGCAAATTAACCGTTCCAAATCATAAGTTTCAGACAACACACACCTATGAATGGCTACGAAATCCAGCTCGGAAAAGTCCGAAATAGCAATCCATCCATCCCAACTCGTAGGTTTTAGACAACACAAACCAACGAAAGACTAAGAAATCTAGCTCAGAAAAGCTCGAAATAGTAATTTACATATCCCAAATCATAAGTTTCAAACAACACACACCTACGAAATACTAGGAAACCTAGCTCATAAAAGCCTGAAATAGCAAACTATTCATCCCAAACTATAGGTTTCAGACAACAAACGCCTATGAGAGACTAAGAATCCTAGCTCTGAAAAGTCCAACTAGCAAACTACACATCCCAAATCATAATTTTCCGACAACACACACCTATGAAAGGGTAAGAAATCCAGTTCAAAAGAGTCAAAAATAGCAAACCATCCATCCCAAATCATAGGTTTCAGACAACACATACCTATGAAAGACTAAGAAATCCAACTCAGAAAAGGCAAAAATAGCAACCCATACATCCCCAAATCATAGGTTTCAGACAACGCACATCAAGGAAAGACGGGGCCCGGGGAGGGCCTTTGAGGGTCCGGAGGGGCCTTTGGGGCGCCGGGGGCCCTTTGGGAATCCGGAGAACCTTTGAGGACCGGTGGCTTCCTTCGGGGTTGGGGTGGGGGGATCGGAACCCTTTGGGGTTGTGGTAGGGGACCTCACAACACTGTTCAAATGGAACTTAAGTATTATAACGACCACAGAGTTTCACCCTCAAATCCTCTTCTAAAATCATCTTTTAAACCATCTTTTAAAATGTCTCTAACTGTTTCGCCGAAATAATTCCATAACCTGTCTAAAACGGTTTCGCCCAAATAATCCCTAAACGTAATTTCAGCGTGTTTCTTTTGTTTTTGGCATCTCTGCGCTGAGAAGTTTCAAATTACTAAGAAACCTGATTCCCACGCTAAAACAATTCATCGCTAAGATGTTTCTTGGAGAACTGTTTCCATGGCGTTTGGTTATTAATATCTTTTGGAGTTCGACCAGTAGAACTGTTTCCGAGGCAAAGACATTAATGACTTGGATCTATTCCTGGAGAAATGTTTCTAGGCGAAAATTTTTTAAGTCTGACAGATGATGTCATTGGTTGATTGATCTGTCAAGAAAGGGGAAGTCTAAAACAACAACAACGACAAATACTATTTCTGGATCATAACATTCTTCCCTAGCGGGCACTTGGCCAAAAACAACAACAACAAATACTCTTTCCTAGATCATAATATTCGCCTCGAGCGTGCCAAAAACACACCTGGAGAAAGAGGTCATTGACACTGTCCCCAATAACCACGTGTTCTCCCTAGGGAGGCTATGCCCATATATGGACTCCCGTTTGTATCAATAGGGTCATCTCTACTGGGGTTCAGTTGCACGGGGGTTCAGTTACACGGGGGTTCGGTTATACAGGGGTTCAGTTGCACGGTGGTTTGGTTATGCAGGGGTTCAGTTACACGGTGGTTCAGTTACACGGGGGTTCAGTTACAGGGGTTTAGTTACACGGGGGTTAAGTTACAGGGGTTTAGTTGCTTGGGGTTCAGTTACACGCACACCGTTTTTTTTGTTGGCTGGCCACGTACCACCTAAAAATTTTGTGTACCCCAAAGGGGTACGCTTACCACAGTTTGAAAACCACTGTTCTAGAGTATCCAATAGAATGTGCTCCAGACGGGCGCCCGGCCCTTGCGCTTGATCATTGAAGTTGGTGTTTCCATTTTGGTAATATTAATTAAAAAACTTTTTCCACGAAACAAGTTTTTCAAAGAAAAATAAAGAACTCCATTAAACCAAAAATGAATAAAAATAAAATCAAATAATCTACCAAGCGTGAAACTACTACCACAAATCAGCATCGATTACAATAAAAGTTCAGACATTACAATAAATAATCGAGTCAAACTCAAAACGAGCAGAAATTAACATGAGAAGGGCTCAAAACCCCCATGCCTTCCCAAGGGATGAACATAATTTGCACTTTACTGAAAAAAATATAAATGTTTTTACTTTTATAACTTTAATAAATCAAATAATATTAAAATTTTGATTAATAAATATCAATATATGTATATTAAACTGACAATGTACATTCATTTGTATTTTTTTTCAGTAAAGTACAAATTATGTTCTGGCCTTGGAAAGGCATGGGGGTTTTGAGCCCTACTCATGTTCATTTCTGCTTGTTTTGAGTTTGACTCAAAACGATCTTTACTATAAAAATGTCAAGCCTTCCAATCACTGTCGACTATGACAAAGGGTACTAGCCCTTTCAATTTCCAATCGAATGAGCCCTTTTTGAGTTTCTATGACAACGTTTTCTATAACCACCTTATATGCCCCAGGGCATAAATTATAACCCTTGCCCTGAGGGCTGTGTGGGGCTTTTCATCCTCAAAGACCTAATTTCCAGAACTTTGAACTACGTTGAGCAAAAGTGCCGTATCAAAATCTTGATTGGCTGTGTTTGGGGAAAGGGTCGGCGTGAGAGGGGGGGGGGTTTGCCCTTCAATCACTTCCGCCAATTAAAAAGGGCACTAGCCCTTTCAATTTCCAATCGAATGAGCCCTTTTTGGAGTTTCTGTGACAACACTTTCTATAAAAACCTTATATGCCCCCAGGGCATAACTTACAACCCTTGCCCTGAGGGTTGTGAGGGGGTTGTCATCCTCAAAGACCTAATTTCCAGACCTTTCAACTACGTTGAACGAAATGGCTATCTCAAAGTTTTTATTGGATGTGTTTGGGGAAATGTTGGGCGTGCTAGAGGGGTTAGTTGGACTCCAATCACTTTCAACTATAAATTGGGCACTAGCCCTTTCAATTTCCAACTGAATGAGCCCTTTTTGAAGTTTCTACGACAACGCTTTCTATAAAAAAAACCTTATATGCCCCCAGGGAAAAACTTACGACCCTTGCCGACCCGACCCTCAAAGACACAATTTCCGGACCTTTCCACTACGTTGAACAAAATAGCTATCTCTAAATGTTGATTGGATGCGTTTCAATGAGTTCCTTTGGAAGTTTCTACGACAAAACTAACTATAAAAACCTTATATGCCCCCAGGGCACAACTTACAACCTTTGCCATGGGGACTCTGGAGGGTTTGTCATCCTCAAATATATACCCTCCAGAATTTTCAACTACGTTGAACAAAATGGCTATCTTTAAACTTTGATTGAACGGGCTTGGGGAAAGGATGGATGTGAGAGGGGATCTAGTAGCTCTCCAATCACTTTTGACAATAATACAAGGTAATAACCCCTTGGCTTTTAAATCAAAGGAGCCCTTTTTGAATTTTTCATAATCACACTTCTATAAAAACTATATATACCCCCTGGGTTTAACTTTACTACTTGTACACAGAGGGTTCTGTGGGGGCTATCATCCTCAAAGATCTAATTTCCAAAACTTTCAACTAGGTTGAACAAAATGGCTATTTCAAAATTTTTATTGGAGGTGCTTTGGGAAGAAGTGGGCGTGAGAAAGGGGTTAGTTGCCCTCCAATCACTTTCGACTATTAAAAAGGTTACTAGCCCTTTGAATTTCCAATCGAATGAGTTCTTTTTGAAGTTTTTACAACATCGCTTTCTATAAAAACCTTACAGGACCTATGCCCCCAGGGCATAACTTACAACCCGTGCCCTGAGGGTTGTGGGGGGGGATTGTCATCCTTAAAGACCTAATTTCCAAAACTTTCAACTACGTTGAACAAAATGGCAATCTAAAAATTTTGATTGGATGTGTGACAACTCCTTCGATACGAATTGCTCTGGTCTAAGAAAAAAAACAAAAAATAAATAGTACATTGTGCCAACATCGTTCTTTACTTAAGCAGCGCTATTGCGCTGCCTATGATAGTATTTATTTTTTAAATAAAACTATAATCCCTTAAAAATTATATTTGAAAGGATTTATCGTTTAATTTTAACAAAATAAACAATACGAAGTATTCAGTTGCCTGTGTTAGAACAATAATTGGATACGGTCAGTCTACACGGGGGGGGGGACCAAATCCTGGGGACCCATATTGCTAAGCCTAGAACAATCCCCTGCGCTGCCACAGATATGTATTAGATAAGAGTATCATGTTTCTGATGATAAGAACTTGTGAAAGGTCCACCTTGACGCCACTATTAGGCCACACCAGTATGATTTTTTTTTTGGGGGGGGGGAATAGGGACGGAGAAAGGAGCATATGACAGAGCGGAGACCCCAAACCATCTCACAACACTGGAACAGCTGCAACCTTTTACACCAAACCTATTCTCCTCAGACACACATTTTTCAGGGAAATGTTGGTATGAAGATACTTTTTAGACTTAGAGATGCTATGGATAAAGTTTTCAGAGAAGAATAGTGTGATTTTAGGAAATGGGAGGATACGCCGACCAAATTTTCACTCTTGGATTAATAACTGAAAATTGCCCGAGTCATCAGACCCAGTTGGTCCTCAGTTATACAGATTATGAATAATCATTTGAGTCAGTCGATAGAAAAGCTTTAGTGAAGGTCATGTCCTTGTATTGTGTAGCAGGCAAATACATTAAAGTGATTAGTACTCTGTACGAGAACTATATTGCTGCGGTTCAAGCAGGAAATGAGGTTAGTAGCTGGTTTCGTCTTGAATTAAGAGTTAAGCAGGGTTGAGTTCTATCCCCATTTATATGAATCATTTTGATGGGCTTTGTCTCAAGGAACACGGCAAAGGCTATGAGAGAGCATGGAATCAAAAGGGAAAGTAAATCTCTTCTATACTTAGTTTATGCTGATAATTTGAGTGTCCTAATGAAAATCTTGGCAAAATGAATGATTTTTGGAGGTTTTGAGGTTCACGATGAAAGAATAGATATGATAATCAATGTTAAGAAGACTAAGTCGCTGACACTAAGAATAAAGGAAGGTGAAGAGGCGAGGTTTGGCAATGACAGAATTTATCAAGTTAATAGCTTCACTCACCTGAGTAGTACTTATTATTAGTAACAATGGTGGATGGACAAAAGATGTTAAAAGTAGAATACCCAGGGCCCAGGGTGTTTTTTCAAAATTAAAAAAAGGTTGAGAATACGAAGATAAGTCTACGACCCAAGAATAAAATTTTCGAGGCTACGGTGATGACAGTGCTTAAGCATGGTCCTGAAACGTAGGCGCTTTGGAAGACAGATGAGGATTTGCTAGAAGTTTTCCAGAGAAATTGCCTACGGATTGTTTTGGGAACCCGACTGACTCACCGTTTTCCCAGCAGTAAGCTGAACTAAAAAAGTTGTTCTACACTACTTTTTAGGCTTATAATGAGAAAAAGATTGGGATGGCTAGGACACGTCTTGCGGATGAAGGATGACAGACTGCCAAAGATCGTGCTTTTTGGCTATCCATTTTCGGCCAAACGAAAAGTAGGTCGTTCCCCGAATGGGGTGGCTAGAAGTCATAAAAAGGATTTAGAGGAAATTCGAACCTCTTGGAAAGACGTAAGGATGGAGGCTATAATTGGTTTGGGATTGAGGAGGAGCGTATGGAGCTCTGTTGGTGTCAGGTGGCTTGGTGCAGCAGTGAGTTGTTTGTAGTAGTAGCAGTATTGCACCCTAATTCAAGACCATGTTTCAGAAATATCACTTCAGTTTTTCTGCCAAGAAGGGAGGGTGAGTCTTCCAGGTTGGCCGCGATCGTTGAATGTGATCCCTTAAGAAGACAATTGTCCTTATATTACGCCTATCATGCTCATTTTGGGTCTAATAGGGACGATACACTTTCCCACCCTCAAAAGATGTCCCAGATTTTCTCATTGTTACATGAGTTGACATGACTATTAGTGCCTTTGGCATTGCCTGCGGCAATTGTGGGATATTACTTGTGGGAGATTTATCCATTAATTTTTTTCCTCCATATCCTTGGATATTTTCTGTAGAAAAAAAAAAAAAAAAATTCTACCGCACACTATAATGTCCAGAAAGCCAAACTTAACTGAATGAATATAAAAAGGTTTCCTGTGGGTACTTTAATTTCAAAATTATGTATAATTTACTTTAAGCATAGGCTACGACTACTAATGTTTATTTATTGTTAATGAACAGGGGTGCCAATAGGGGGGATGCCTTCCTAGGGTTCCCCTTAGATTTTGGAAAACACCCTTCATTTTTATTATTATTGAAAAATACCTTTTCGCTCCCCCTAGATTTTGAAAAATACACTTTGCCCCCTCCTACGTTCTCGTGAATTGGCACTGCTATTTATGAACTGCTTGATTACTTGTATTTTTTAGAAACAAATGTTATCCACAGACAAATGGTATTATGTTTCGTATGTTGAAATGGTATTTCACGACGCGATTCCTCTCTTCGGCTCTTCGGGAGGTACAGCGTATAATAAAAAGCAATCTCACCATCCGGACTTATTTGATAAAAGCTTCTTGATCGGAGTTCCGCAGGACTCCCGCAGAACTGTGGGTTTCTTTCTCTGCTTGTCACTTGCAGATCAATATCACGTATCCACTCTGCTATCCATTTCACTCGGCAGTCACATGCTAAAAATCTTCCACCAAGGCTTAGTCCTCGCAAAGACTGTTTCACACTCGAAAAAGCTGAATAGGGTAACGTCGAAAGGGGGTTCCCATCTACAGCTAGTAAGGTTATGAGACCTAGATTCTTGAATGCATCATCTGGTATCTGTGTTAGCAGATTGAAGCCAATATCAAGGACCTACAATATTCAAGAAATATACATACTTCAACATATATATATATATATATATATATATATATATATATATATATATATATATATATATATATATATATATATATATATATATATATATATATATATATATATATATATATATATATTTTTTTTTTTTTATATATATATATATATATATATATATATATATATATATATATATATATATATATATATATATATATATATATAGATGTTAGTTTAGGTTGAGTTAGGTTAGATTAGGTTAAATTTGGTTCTAAGTATCAGAAATAGGTTAAAAACCTAACCTAAGCTAACCTAACCCAAATAACCTCACCTAACCAAACCTAATCTAACCTGTAATCATCAAACCTTGCATTATATTGAAAAAGTTGACTGGCAACGCTTACTAAATCCAAGGAGAAAAAAGGTATTTTGGAGATTCATCGGTAAATTTCGACATTCACCAATTTCGGGACATTCACAGTATATATATATATATATATATATATATATATATATATATATATATATATATATATATATATATATATATATATATATATATATATATATATATATATATATATATATATATATATATATATATATATATATATATATATATATATATATATATATATATATATATATATTTTTTTTTTTTTTTTTTTTTTTTTTTTTTTTTTTATATATATATATAACGCACAAATGCTACAACAAACGCTAAACGCTAAACAAAATTTCCAAGGAAACTCAACATAAGCAGGACTACAGCCCTCATAGTGTTTTCTGTTTACGCTCTTTACGTAAAAAGTTTAAGAGTTTAAAAAGCTTAAAAGTTTAAGCTCTTTACGCTCTTTGCGCTAAAGTTTTTTATTATTTAAAAAATAGAGTTGTGAGAAAGAGTCAAGCTTTAGCGTAAAGAGCGAGATATTGAGGAGGACACAGCCCCTTTCACATACGGAATAATTTCTGTTAATTTTAAGTTTTATTTTCGCTCCTTACTTTCAGTTAAAAAAAAACTTGTTTTTATTTTATTTAATTTTGAATGTTTTTGAATTAATGCAGATTTTGATTTTGGCTCATCGTACATGAATAATTAAAACAAAATTTGAATATTAATTTTACTTTTGATTGGTTAAATAGCTTTCTCAAGAGCTGTTTAATTTTATTTGCGAATTTTTTTACTAGTAATAAAAATACATACCTTACGAAGTAACTTACATAACGAACTTCTATATTCATATATTTTTAATACGTATATTAGGAGGTTCGCCCCCTAGTCAATACCTCACTCTTTACGCTAAAGTTCGAATTTTGTTCCTTTCTTTAAAAATGAAACCTTAATCACAAAGGCCGCTAATTAGAATAAATAGCTCTAATGAAAGTACTAAAAATCTTTGGCTTAAAGAGCAAGGTATTGACTACGGGGCGAACTTAATCATATACGTAATAATTTCTGTTTGTTTTAAGTTTTGATGTTGCTCCTTACTTTCAGTTAAAAACTTTTTTTTTACTTAATTTCTGATCGTTTTTTAATTAGTGCTGGGAAATCCAGTACCCCCTTCACAGCAATGTCCCTTCCCCCATGAAAAATGCCTCCAGGCAAATATCCTCCCACATAAAACCAACCCCAACCCCACCACCTCCCCCACAACCAAAAAAATCCCCCCCTGAAAACGTCTGTACACTTCCCAATAACCAATACTGTAATGTTTTAGAGGTAATTACTTGGCAAGAAAAAAAAAAGAAAAAAAAAGGAGAGAGTTAGAGAAGAAGAAGAAAAGGACTGTCCTCCTAGTCCAGTAATTTAGATAAATGTGCACTTGAACGAGGTTTTAACCTTACTCATCTATCCAATTACCTAGGACCAAACAGTATAACCAAACCATCAACCAAATCGAAATGTCCAAATCCATGCAAAGTCGTCATCAATAAATGTAAGTCGTTGTAAACATTGGGTAAAGTTCATAACTTTCAGCCCTCCCCCGGGGATTTTGGGGGATTACGTTATCCTAAAAGACATAGTTATTATATTTTTGACCATGCTGAACAAAATGGCTATCTCAAAGTTTTGATCGGGTGAATTTGGGGAAAGAATGAGCGTGGGAGGGGGCCTATTTGCCCTCCAATTTTTTGTCAGTTGTAAGGATCGTTAGAGCTCTTAATTTCCGTTTGAATGAGCCCTCCCACGATATTCTAGGGCCACTGGGTCGATACGATCACCCCTGGATACACAAAAAAACAAATAAGCACGCATCCGTGATCTATTTTCTGGCAAAAAAAAAATACAAAGCCCATATTTTTGCAGATAGGAGCATGAAACCTCTACAGTAGGGTCCTCTGATACGCTGAATCTGACGGTGTGATTTTCATTAAGGTTCTATAACTTTTAAGGGATGTTTCGCCCTTTTTTTGAAAATCAGGCAAATTTTGTCAGGCTTGTAACTTTTGATGGGTAGGACTAAAGTTGATGAAACCTATATATTAGAAATCAGCATTAAAATCTGATTTTTTTTTATGCATCTATTGGTATCAAAATTCCATTTTTTTGAGTTTCGGTTACTATTGAGCCAGGTCGCTCCTTACTTACAGTTCGTTACCATGAACTGTTTG
Source organism: Artemia sp. Qi Xiang Cuo (assembly GCF_049724085.1). Lineage (NCBI taxonomy): Eukaryota > Metazoa > Arthropoda > Branchiopoda > Anostraca > Artemiidae > Artemia > Artemia sp. Qi Xiang Cuo. Next base: position 60,072,418 of record NC_142805.1, read on the forward strand.
ATCTGGTCAGCAAGGCCCTTTTAGCTACAAGCAGCTGCATTGTATAAACACTAACAAGGAAATAAAGAAATGAAAAAAAAAGAAAATACAGTTATAAAAGAAAACTATATCAGAATAAATTTATAGAAGAAATAGAAGATAAAATAACAGAAGAAAAACATGCAGAGGCCTTTTAATTTTCAGACCTTCAAAAAAATTGATCTTCATTTTGTTGTGTAATTTTAGATTTTTTCGAGCGATGCCCATTTCGAGCCAGTTGGCGTTGAAGGTTGGAGAGGGGCTGTTCGATTGTTATTATCGAGATCTGGTATGCATTCATAGTCAGAGAGGCATCTGACTGCATGACGCTCTTGGCTATGTCTGTTATATACCATTTTTCGTATGCAACTAACAAAAAGACAGTTAAAGTTTTTGCCTGGCACCCCATCAACTTTTAATCCAGCTAAAAATGCTTTGACTATTCTGTTGGCTAAAAAACAAGTAGTATTCATGCTAGAATGCGTTTCAGGTTGCACAAATTCATTAGAGGAGGAAGGGGGGATTTGTTAGCAGTGGTTTCAATAGGAACGGGGCATTCGCCTCGCCCTTTCTCTATTTTTTTTGCCTCCGTAGATTCCGAAATAGCCTGTTTCTGGTACTTTCATTGAGAAATACCCTTTGTTAAGGTATCTTCATTAGAAAGGTCGAAAAAATGCCCCCTAGATTTAAAAAGATAAATGTTGCCACCCCACATACATTTTTGTGAATTGGTGCCACTGCTTTAAGATGTTAAGTACATTAATCATGGTACATTAAGTTAAGTACATTATGCATGGTCAGCATAAATGACTAACCTGCACGATTAGTCAAATAAGAATGCCCCAATGCTGAGAAGTTCATTCACCCTTGGCCCCAGGCACATACGAATGAATTTGTATCAGAGAATATTTATCAGATAAATTGTATCAGTTATCAGAATTGGTATCAGATAAATTGAGACAAGAGGGGCATGGGCTCGAAGCCCCCTCCTCCCTAAATGGGCACTTGACTGACCAGACCCCCTGCAAGGCCGGTGAATAAAAGCCCAAATATGCTACGCAAAAACCTAAAGTATACGCATTTGCTTGGAAAAACCTGGCTTTTAAAGTTAGATAGATGACATTTCAGAGACACTTCGAAGCTTCAGGATTTCATCATAAAAGGGTAAAGGGTTTTCTTAAAAGGGTATATTTCTTGCTTGAAAATTCTCAGTTTAAAGAAAATTGAAGACAAAAACAACAAAATATTCGGAGAAATAGTTCAGTGGCTCAGTTATCCAGTAAAATTCAGCAGCTAAATCTTTTATTTAAAGCACAGATCTTACAGTAAAGCAGAAATCTTCAGGTATATGTTCGAATATCAAAAATGTATAAATCACTTTTCTACGCCGAATTAGTTATACCAACTTCTAAAATAAGCATTTATCAATGAACAGTGGCTTATATACGCGAGTATGAAATATCTGCTGTGTATATTTACGAACAGTAAATATACAAGGCTTCAAGTAAAACACAAATCTTACAGTAAACCACAAATCTTCACGTATAAGTTCGAGCATGAAAAATATACAAAGCACATCCCTAGGTCGAATTAGTCGTACTAACTTCGAAAATAACCATTTATCAATGGGTAGTTGCTTTTCAATTTTATAATTTTGATTCTTGTTGAATAGGAAAAGTAAACATACCGATCGTCTCGTGATGACGGATCGCCAAACGGTGTGAAGCAGACGAAAATTCACTTAAATTTGCAGTACTTCGACGTATCTGTAATGCTTGCTTCTTAAATTTACTCAGTTTATACAATATTCCTTCATGGCACGAATTCTAACTTAACTTGACAAACTAATTTTCATCCAAGCATGAAGCTGATCAACTATCAACTTGTTTTTCGCATGCCTATCTAGCTTTTTGTGTTAATTTGGTTTTACATCGTCTAGTATTTTGAGTCACCTATTTATTCGAGGTATCAAGAGGCTAGCCCGCAACTAGTCTGTATTTTGCGAGGGGACATCAAATTAAAAATTTATTTAATGTTTTTTTATTGTATGCAGGGCCGTATCCAGGATTTTTTCGGAGGGGTGGGGGTTTACAAAATGATTTTTTCGGGGGGGGGGATACAAAAATAACTTTCGAAACGCATCAAGAATTTGTTTATATTCCTTTTTGTTACGTTTCTACGAGTTAGACAAACAAATGGGGGGGGGTTGAACCCTCTAACCCCCCCCCCCGCCTGGATACGGCCTTGACTGCATGATTGTTGTTTTACTACATACAATAAAGTAACCAGTTATTGTCATAATAATTTCTTCTGCTTTTTGATCCAGGCTCCAGAGCTGAACGAGTAGCCTGATACGAGGTACACTCTTATCATTCGAGCCAAAAGAGCATTGAAAGCTTTAAGAGTGGAAAATGGTGCCAGCGTCGAAAAGAAAAATCACCAGCGCTATTTAGCGTTTATGACTTTGTTTGACCCAACATGTCTTTTGAGGTGCTTTAAAAAGTATTAAATAAAAGAAGAAATATTTTTTCAACTGAAAGCAAGGAGCACCATTAAAACTTAAAACGAACAGAAATTATTACGTATATAAAGGGGGTTGCCCCTCCTCAACACCTCGCTCTTTACGCTAAAGTTTTGCAGTACTTTTAAAAATGCGTCTTATTGTTCTAATTAAACGGCCCTTATGTTAGGAGCCATCCTTAAAGAATTGGGACAAAATTTAAACTTTGGCGTAAAGAGCAAGGTGTTGAGGAGGGGGCACCCCCCTTTATATACACAATAATTTCTGCCCGTTTAAAAGTTTTAATGTTGCTCCTTACTTTCAGTCGAAAAAAACTTGTTTTTTTATTTAATTTCTGATCGTTTTTATATGTTGCCAGGAAATCTGGCCCCACCTCCACGGAGAAACCCCCTCCCCATGGAAATATCCTCTAGACAATTCGATCCCGGTATAAATTTACCCCGGACAATTGCTCTTAACCACTCCGCGCGTAAAGTTGAGATGGAAAAGGGAAAGCAAGACATATAAAAATAGTTGTGTAAAATAATTAAGGCAAAAACTCGCAGGGTATAACTTCCCCTGACAAATTCAATCCCTGGAAACTTCCCTCCCCATTGAAAATTCCCCCGTGGAAAAGCTCCCAGCATAAAATTTGCCCCCCCCCCACCCGAAAATGTATGCATACATCCCAATAACAAATACTACGCACAAATAAAGGCAAATTTATAACATAAAGACCTTTCCTTTGGGGCTGTGGGGGGGGGGTCATTTTATACCCAGAGGCATATCTATTGGGCCTTTCAACTATGATGAACAAAATGGCTATCTCAAAATTTTGACTGAACGGGTTTGGTAAAAAAGGGGCGGGGAGGAGGCCTAGCTCCGATCCAATTGATTGGATCACTTAAAAAGGGCATTAGAACTTTTAATTTCTGTTCGAATGAGCCCTCTCTCGATATCACTGGGTCGATACGATCAGCCTAAAAAAAAAAAAATAAAAAAAAAAAAAAAAAAAAAAACACGCATCAGTGATCTTTCTAGATCACTTGACTTTTAGGGGATGGTTCCTCCTTTTTCTGAAAATCACGAAAATTTTCTCAGGCTCCTAAACTTTGATGGGTAAAACTAAACTTAATGAAATTTGTATATTTGAAATCAGTATAAAAATGCGATTCGTTTGATATATCTATTAGTATCAAAATTCCGTCTTTTAGAGTTTCGGTTACTATTGAGCCGGGTCGCTCCTTACTTAAAGTTCGTTACCACGAACTGTTTGAAAGGTGTAAAGAGAGAAGATTTGAATAGACTGGGATGGAGGAAAAGCATGCGCAGCTTTGTCAGCCTCAGGTGGCTTGCTGCAATGAGTTGCTAGTGTCAGTGGTAGTTTTTAAGGAAGTTACCAGATACTACAATTTTAGTGGTGTTGGCAGTTTTTAATCCATATATTCCCATGTTAAATTGCCCAAGACCCAACTCATTCAAGTTTCCTATTCTCGAAGGAAGAATGATTTTCCGAATCATCGATGAAGAATTTCTGGCGAAAATCAAAGAAAAGAGAATTTGTTTATTTGTCTAATTACTTATTACACATAATGCACGTATTCTATGTGGTGGATATTGAATAATTGGCATAAAGATTTTTGCTAGGGCGCTTGGTCCAAGGTACCCCCTTGTTAGCTAAAGGCCTGTAAACATATTGCCTATTAAGGGTGTCCCAGTATATCCAAATTATTTTATCAGTGCATTTCCTCTTACAAGACCTTTTCCATGTCAGTTCTTGCAATTGCGTGCCTGCTTAAGGCAGCGAAGCATTTCCACCGCTCCTGGGTCTTCATACAACCAGCAGATGGTCGACTCATCTTTAGATACGTTTTGACATTCCTCTGAAGTCCTAATTGAATATCTCCTATCAATCAGTAGGTCAGGCGAAGTACTTACCCAAAGGGCATTTACTTTGCGTCATTTTTCTGTGATTTAAATTAAAATTGAGATTGAATCCTTGTGACTGTGATCACAATTAATCACATATTCAAAATTAACATTGTGACTGAATCCTGATGGAAGCATTATGACTGTGATTGAATTCTTCCCGAGGAAATCCTCGGGAGGAAGTCATTCTCAGAAAACCAACAAGCTATGTTAATGAACACATTTTGGCCCCCAGCCAAAATTTAAGGGGATTGGGTATCAGAGTAGTTTTCCATGAAGGAGGTGTCTCAAATCTTTAAAAGATTTGGTTTCAGACCGAATCCTGCCATGTCTTGAATTTAGGGTATTCCACTATCTACTTTTGTGCAGTTGATATGTCTCATCTGCAAGACTTGACTGAATCCGCAAGCTTAATTCTATAGCTATTTTTAACAAGTCACTGCAGCACCAAGCCACCTGAGGTCAACACAGCTACACTCACTCCTCCATTCCAATCTATTTAAAGCCTCCCTCTGTACACTCTCCCAAAAAGTTCTCATTTTCCTTAAATCTTTCCTTCCCACCTCAGTTAGGGGCGACCCGCTTTTCGTTTGGCTTTAGACCTAGACGGCTAGCCGACAAGGACTATCTTTGGCAATCTGTTATCCTTCCTCCGCAGAACGTGTACTTCTCATCTCAACTTTAATGGAGCTTAATAGAGTGATGAATTTTCACCCTTTTCAGGTCTTTCTTCAGCAAATGCATGGGCTACATTTGCCTTTTGGGCATTCTTCTGAAATTGTACCTCATGTCTTTTTCTTCAATTAGTAGGCCTGAGGAAATTGGAAATCTTGGAGTTGATATATATGCTTTTTTTCAATTTATTGCCTCATCTTGGGCTTGCAGCCTATTTCTCCAGACGATTCTTGCAAATATTTACTGGCTGAAGGCAGTAATGGATTTTCACCAATTTTGATTCCTCTTAAAACAAACAGATGGTCAAGATATCTTCAAATACCTCTTGGGTATTCCTCTGTGTCCTAATTAATATCCTGATCTAATCAGTAGGTGAGAGGAATTGCTCTACGGAAGAATGCTAAATGCATTTTCTTGCTGTTTTTGCTGAGGAAAAAAACTAACAAAATATTTTTTGGATCTAATATTAGTTAAATGTTGATTCTGGTAGAACTAAAATGTTTTCTAGATTTGTTGTCTCAGCCCCAGCTTGCAGGGTATTTTTTTACCCCCCAAAATATTTAAACTTCTACGATTTAAAAAACAACTTCACAAAGTTGTAATATATTTTACATGCTTTTATCGAAATCCAAACCCCCATCCAAAAAATCTGGGTATCTGCTTTCTTTTTCAAGGAAGCTTCTACAGCTACTAGATACCGTCATGGTTACGTGATGCTAAAAAGTAGTATTTTTATGTGAGAATAAAATGTCCGTTTTGCGTGGTGGAGCTGATACTGCGCTTAAAAAAGATCATACAACTTATCCTCACTCAGGAACGTACGTAGGGAGAGGCCATGGGACCCTTCCCCCCAAGTTCCAAAATTTTCCCAATTTTCTAGGCACTCCTTATTCAAATTATAGAAAACGTTGTATATCATCCCCAACCCATTAAAAATTGTAGCATACTATTCTATATTGGCATACATATTACATTATCAATATTGTTTCAATGGCAAAAATATTTTGTAATAATGTAGTATATTTCAAAAATACATAATAAAAGAATATTAAATATTTGATGAGGGTTACTTTTAATACAGACTATGCACATTTCCGGTACCAGGCTTAGGACTAGAATTCCAGGATCTTGGAAAAAATTCCAAGAAGCGATAGCCCCGGTTGTGGTGAATACACAGCACAATTGTAGGTAATGTAAATTGGTTCTATTATAAGGCCGAAGGTTAACGAAGATAATTTAAGAGAAATATCCTTGTTCCTTTTGTTGCTTCTTTTTTTTTGGTTTGATTACAACTGACGTATCTTTCGCCAGTCATAATTCTTCTTAAGCTAGTTTCTGATATCCCTTAGGCATTCCTCATAAGTCCTTATTAATATAGACTATCAATCAGTAGGTCAGTAGCAGTATTTTACTTAAAGGCAACGACGTAGTTTACAAGCAATATTTTATCGACTAGAAAATTTTCGCGACTGTCATCTACTTTGAAAAAAATGAAAGGTGGCTTTATGAATTCGTAAATAATAGTTTTTAGAAGTAAATTATAGTCTAATAGTAACTGAAAGGGTTGGCCTTCACTCTGGAAAAAAATTGTAATAGCAAGCCAGGACTGGATCTAGGGGGGCTAGAGTGGGCAAGCGCCCCGGGTGGCACAACCAGGGACGGCAAAACAAGCTTAAATTGTAATATTTTTGGGCAAAAACTGTAATATTTACAGTATTAATGGTGTGACAGGTGGCGGCAAAGCCTACACCCCCCTCCCCCCTGAGAAAAAACCTAACTCCAGCTCTGTAGCAAGCAAGTAGGCTAAGCAGGATTTTTTTTTTTTAGAAGGCCTTACTTGGGGCCACACTTAAAGAACCAAATTATGACGATCTGTCTTCTTAGTACAAAAGCTTCAGCCTTTTCATACACCGAAAATTTAATTATTTATATTTATTATGGATAGCTGTATTTTTCTTTGATCATTATTAGGTATATCTACTAAAATGGTAGACAGGGTACACATAATAACGGCCAGCCAAAATTTGTCAAAACGCACAAAAACGAGCAGCAGAGTTCATGCACGTACCCAGGATTTTTTGGGGGAGGGGGCTCAATAATAGAAAACAGGCTGAAGAAGAGGGCTAAAACTTAAAAAAAGTTTAGTTAATGATTTGTTTAAGGAATCTCCAGAAAAAAATAGGATTTCAGGGGGGAGGGGTTCTAAGGCCCTCCTTTGGGACGTTCCTCCTGGAGCCTACTTGACAGCTGGCATAAAAAGAGAAAACGTAACATATACTCTCTTGTGAGGATTGGAAACCCACTTATCAGATTTCATTTTCTCCTTGGTATGTTAAGGCATTTTAGTGTAGCTCTGTTAATTTTATTTATCTCAACTATACTATCAAAAATTAAATTAACGACCACGTCCGTGCTTACAACCTTCACAGAAACCGCTTGCAGTGTTCTTTTCGTGTCTATATCTCGTTAAAGCATAAAGATAAGTGCTTGAACTTGGAACTCTGTCTGTTCCATCATAAAAAACATATACGACTATATGTAACGAGTTTGAAAGTGAAAATAAGGTATTAAGTGTCAAATACAGTTACTCCATCCAACACGTGTTCCACAGCGTTTCTATACTTTATATAGAAATCAGTGAGCTAAAAAATACGTAGAATGCAAAGACATTTTTAAATTTCTAATAATTACCGAGAAGGGGCCTACATTCAATTTACTATCTAACACCCCCAATAAGAATTAGTTTCACTTTGTTGTTCTTTTGTATATATTATTCAAGAATGGTTAATATTAAATTGAAAAGGAAAAGTATTAAATACTAAATAAAATATTTACTTAATAAAAATCGTTTTTAACAAACTTTTCAGTTCAATTTAACACAGTGTTAAAACAAACACATTTCTTTTATTCTTGTTGATGATAATAGTCCAACAAGATTAATTTTCTGGACAAAGATTACTCCCATTCTTCTTGGGATATTGAATAGTTTGCAAATTGTGTAGTCAGTTAATGTCACACATGACAGGTTTACGCCATTGTCGTTCAGGTCGGATTCGCACACTAATTTTTCTGGACTACCAATTTGCTGTTGCTTTTCAACCATCGCATGGACGAAATTAAACTAAAATTGTCACTGGAACAAATCTTTTTTTGTTCCACCTACTTTTTCGTACTCAGCAGGTCAAAATTTTCGATTTTTGTATATTTCCACTTGTTTTATAAAATCTTTTCCTGAGAAATGTCTCTCGAACTAACTTCGGAGAAAAATTCCTCCCTATCTGCCCTTTGTGCTGGTAAGCGCGTATAGTATTTCATAAGAAGTTACAAAATTTACGGGGGCGGAAACAGAATTAATGTTTGGAGAGGGGCATCAATACAAATTTGGCAACCCTATCGGTATTTCCGCCCATACAACATTGTAATTAGAACAACTTTAGGCATTCTAAGTGAGGGGCATGTTCCCCTAAAATCACCCCCCCTCCTGGATCAAACCCTGCAAATTCACAAACGCATTACTCATTAGGCCCCCTCGTTGAAAAATATGGTTGATAATGTTTCCAAGCCAGTTTCCCTTCTTGCGGGCATGGGCCTCATCCACTCTTTTCATAAGAATCTACCAAATTCACATGGTCGGATACAGAATTAATGATTGGAGGGAAACATTGGTAAAAGTTGGGCTCTCTACCGGTATTTTTTGCGCCTCCGACCCTGTAATTAGTGCCGCTTTTAACCTTCTGGGGGTTATTTGCTCCTAATACCACCCTTCGGTTCCGCCCCTGCATATTCATAAACACCATACTCATTGGGCCCCTCACTGAATAATATCACTGATAAAGTTTCCAAGTTATGTCACTCAGTAGCAAAACGGCTTGAGAGACTACACAAATTGAAGACTACACAAAAGAGAGAAGTCAATGTGCCATTTAGTGTGCCATGATTGTACCAATGGCTGCAAACTAGTAAAGAGTGAACCACTTCCCATAGTAACTGGAAGTTTAAAACATGTTTTTCAACAAACTGCCTAGTGAGACACATTTCCCAATAAAAACTGATCCTGAAATGATATTTTTTATTCAGTTACAACCGAACAGTTTCAGTTTCAACCGAACCGAACAGTAATTTTGTATTTGGAATTTTGCATAAACAAGTCTGAAATCCTTCCAAGATGATATCAAACTGTAGTAAAAAGTACAGCATTCAAGAGAATATGGAGACGGGGGCAAAATATATTTTTCAAAATCTAGGCAGGGGAAGCAATATTCTTTAAATTTTAAATGAAAATACAAGGTAATTAATTTTCAATAAAAATGTAAAAAAAATTGTTTTCAAAATACCCAACCCTTGAATATCACTTTTCAAGACTGATATTAGAATTCGTTAGATTAGCAAAACACTGATACTTTTATTCATTTGTCTTGAGGTGTCCATTTTGTTATGTATCTTAAAGCATATTTATCATATAAGAGTTTTAGATATCATATAGAGAGTTACTTATATTATATCATATAAGAGTTTATCATTTATTTTATCATATAATGTATCATATTTTATAATATAAGAATTTTATCATATATTTTATCATATAAATCCTTCCAAGATGATATCAAACTGTAATAAAAAGTACAGCATTGAAAACCGTTATAGAAAACCCTAAACTCGAAGTTGCACCTTACAGTTTGAAAAACCAGGAGAATCACTTTTTTGCGTGAGTAGCAATGACATTCTCCTTTTTATGCATTTTTCCCCACAGTATAACTATATATATTACCTTTACTGTATTATTTCCTCAGGGGTTATCGTACCGAACCAGCAGTCGTAGAAAATCGGGAAAGCGTTCATTTGAACGGAATCAAAACATCTAGTGTCCTTCTTGAGTAACAAAAAAGATTACGTCACAAAAAAAATGCTGTTTTTCAAAATTTTGAAAGCTATGGGAAATATTATGAGTCGGTTTATTTGAGCTAGTTTTATAGAAATGTGTTCCTAGGCTGCAAAGCAATAGTTTTGTTCGTTTTAAGTTTCAACTTTGGTCTTTCCTTCCACCAGGAAAACTGTGTTTTTTAAGTCAATAATTGCAATAGTCTTATCGCCTAAGAGCAATTTATAATTGGAATTCACGGTTTTGTGTAACAAGGAGCTAATAATTATACAATTATCTTTAATTTCCTACAAAACAAAGAGAAAATTATGTCAAAGAGAACATTTACACCTAACGGAATCTATAGACAAAAATTAATCTTGTACGAAGAAGAAAACAATAGTCTTAGTTCGCCTCAAATATTTGACTTTAAGTCTAATATCATTGTATTTATAAATTAGATACCAATAAGGCACTTCGACAATTGGTCGGACTTTATAAATGTACTTGAACTTTTATGAACATTTTATTAGTTAAGTTCGGAGAGTACAACCCGGCAGATGCCGGATGGTTACTAAGTATAATCTTCTAGGCATACAAACCCTCTATGCAAACAGGGGCGCCAATTATAAGAGGGGTAGGGGGTAACACCCCTTATAATTTTTGCCCCTACCCCCTGGATTTGAAAAATAGCCCTTTTGGTATATTCAGTGAAAATGCCCTTTTTGTTCATATTATTAAAAAATACATTTTTTTGGTATTTTCATTGAAAAATCACGAACGAAAAAACTGCCTTGTTAAATTTTGAAAAAGATACATTTTTTGAAATTGGAGCCCCTGTAAATAGGTAAATCCAAAGGTGGCCCCAATATAGGAAATCCGCCAAGGAAGTACAATTTCGTCAAAATTATTTGCTTTGTTTATTAATGATATTGTTCTTTATTTCCGACAAAGATGGGGCACCTACTCTCCAAATGGGAAATCTGAATGTGTCAATGCTACTATTTGCAGACGACATTATATTACTGGCAAACACAAAAACCGACTTACACAAAGAATGACTTGAATCTCCTTGAAAAATATTTGCAAGAGAAGAAACTAGAGACGAATGTCACAAAATCCCAAATCATGATTTTTTGAAAAAAAATCCTTGGAATCAGTACCACAATTTTTATTGAATGGCAAAATGCTGGAAGTGGGGGGAAAAAGCCAAATACTCAGGTTTCATCCTTTGTCGAAATGGAAAATGGACGAGCCATATTACAACAATGGCACAGAAAGGAAGAAATGCATTGTTTGGAATATACAGAATCACACTAACATCATAAATAAGTGAATTAAACCTCCACAAATATATATTTAATACTAAAATTATGGCTATCCTACATTACGGTTCAGAAATGTGGGGATATCAGCCGGCAAAGCAACTAGAAGCCCTTCAACTTCAATATTATAAACGAGTTTTTGGCTTACAGAATACAACACATACGTTAGTATTAAAAAGTGATCTTGGTGTATTTAACCTGAAATTGAAAAGATACACCCAAATCATCAAATTTTGGTTAAGACTCCTCAAACTTCCGCAGACTAGACTTGCCCGAGCAGCATATGAAGATCTCCTTGAGTGTAACAAAACATCATGACCAGCACAAATCAAAAGGATATTAGATGAGAATGGATTTTTCAAGTTCGCGGGAGAAAGGAAAAGGGCCAGAAGATCATGCAAAGTTCTTCAAGGAATTTAGTGCAAGACTTGAAGACCAAGAAGTGCAACTATGGCAATCAGCTGTGGATAAATCTCCGAGTCTTACTTTGTATAGAGAACTAAAAGAGAATTTCGGACAGGAGTTTTATTTTAAGCTGGGATTGGCCATTAAGTATATGAGGATATGGATTCAGATTCCAGCTAATTGTCTTCCAATTTAGGGTAAGGTCGTAAGGAAATTGAGGAAGGTCCGGAGGCCGGAAGAAGTTGCTTGAGATATGGTGAGAATAATTATGGGTCGGGCCATTTCCTCCTCCGGTGTAAGCAGTTTTCTCATTTAAGGGGATCAATTATCCAAGAAGGGGAATATAGGCAGATTCATGGGATAATGAGGTCTAGATCTTCCCGTTATATTGGGGCAGTAGAAAACTTTGTATTAAAGGGAAGGGTGTCAAATGGAGTGTAATTTTTCTTTAGTATTTGTTTTTTTTTGCATATGCCTTTAAAAGGCTTTTAAATACAGATTATTAATATTATTATAAGAGCTGCCATTCAATATTAGAGGCAAAATATTTCACGAGGGAAATATAATTCATCCTATCTGTGTTTAGTATATTAAGGATTATCGCAATCTTCTCCGAAATGCTGGGTACAATTGGCATTAACCTCCCTCCTAAAGATTCCCCCTCCTAAATTAAAACAAAGTTTTTTGAGTATTTTCATTAAAAAATGGTTGTTTTTTGGTATTATCATTGGAAAAATTGAAAAAATAACATAATTCCCCCCTAGATTTGAGGAATACATTTTGCCCCCCCCCCCACAGATTTTCGTAAATTTACGCCACTGTAACTGATATTTTTTCCATATCCTCTTTCGGGGGAGGGGGTGCTACAAACAAATTAAAAAAACGCGCATCAAAAATTTGTATATTTTCATTCTTGTAACATTTTTACGAGTCGGACAAACATTTCGGGGGGGGGGGGGGGTTCAACCCTCCCCTATCCCCCCTCCGGGATACGGCCTTGGAATAAATACATCAGTGTATTTCAACAGTCCAAGGGCCACATAGGCCGTTTATATGAAGTAGTTTTAAAATATTGATAAATTTAAAACAATAGCCTATTTTTCTAAAAATGAAAGATTGTACTGTCTGAAAGTACCAAGAAATCAATCTTTGAGTCCCAAAAAATCGGTCCTTTAGTTTCTAAAGAAAAATATTTCTATATGCAGTTTTTCGGCAGTGGTGCCAAATTTAAAATAAAGAACCGTGGACCAGAAATCGGCAAAAAAAAACAAGCTTAAAACATATGCCACCAAACAGCAGAAGAAGCCTACTGTAGAGGTTTCGTTGTTTCAAACTTCTATCTGCAATTAAATAAAAAAAAAAGTTTTTTTTTAACTGAAAGTAAGAAGCGACGTTAAAACTTAAACCGAACAGAAATTATGCCGCATATGAAAGGGGCTGCCCCCTCCTCAACCCCTCGCTCTTTATGCTAAAGGTCTTTATTGTTTTAAAAAAGTTGTGAGACAGAGTCAAACTTTAGCGTAAAGAGCGAGGGGTTGACGCGGGGGCAGCCCCATTCATATACGGAATAATTTCTGTACGTTTTAAATTTTAACGTCACTCCTTACTTTCAGTTAAAAAAAAAACTTGTTTTTTATTTAATTTCTGAACGTTTTTGAGTTAATGTAGCTTTTATTTTTACTCACCGCACATGAATAATTAAAACGCAAATTGCATATTAATTTTCCTTTTTTTTGGCTAAATGGCTTTCTTGAAATTTTGTTCTGACGTAACTTACGAATTAACTTACGTAACTAACTTCTACATTCGTACATTTTTATTACGTATATTAGGGGGTTCGCCCCCGAGTCAATACCTCACTCTTTATGATGAAGTTCAAATTTTGTTCCAATTCTTTAAGAACGACCCCTTAATCACAAAGGCCGTTAATCATATGCAGCACGATTGCGCTACCTAATACCCAGGCACTTCGTATCGAAGGAGGTGTCATAGAAACTTCAAAAAGGGCTCAATCGATGGGAAATTGGAGGGGCTAGTGCCCTTTTTAATAGTGAAAAGTGATTGAAGGGCAACTAGCCCCCCCACGCCCACCATTTCCCCAAACACATCAAATCAAAATTTTTAGATAGCCATTTTATTATACGTAGTTGAAAGTTTTGGAAATTGGGTCTTTAAGGATGACAACCCCTCCCCCCACAGCCCTCAGAGCAAGGGTTGTAAGTTATGCCCTGGGGGCATGTAAGGTTTTTATAGAAAGCGTTGCCGTAGAAACTTTCTAAGTTTATATATACATATATATATATATATATACATATACATATATATATATATATGTATATATATATATACATATATATATATATATATATATATATATATATATATATATATATATATATATATATATATATATATATATATATATATATATATATATATATATATATACATCAGTGTTAATTGGCATCTTGGAATTTTTTCAAACCATAGGATTTTTTCGCTAGCGAAACTTTGGATAATATTAAAGTCTTGGCGGCTGCCCTGGTGAGGAAGAATCTTCGATAAAATATTGACTGTGGAGATGGGCCTAAAATATGTAAGCATCTTACCTTTTTTTATAGGGTGAGGGGGAAGGTATGAAGACACGAAAAATTACATTTTTAAATCACAATTCTTCAGTACTTCTGGGGAAATCCACTAGAATCATTTTAGCCAGATAAATTATCACCATGGATAATAAGACAATCTTGCATGAATTCAATGTCTCAAAGAACAAATTTGGGACTTTTTTTTAATAATAGTTACCTAAATGTCTTCATTGTTGTGTCATAAATAAAGAAGTTAATGAAGTTGTAATTCATTTTTGTTTTATGGGCAAATTGAAACTCTTTTTTTTGCTCGCCTTTCTAAATGATGAGGCTTCCTGATCCTTTCCTTGTACCTGGTTGAAATTTCCACCACTTTCCTTTTTTTTATTATTTAGTTCTCCCTCAAGACACACTTTTGAGCTAATTACATACTAATGAAATAGAGGACAAATTTCTAGAAAATTGGACATTCCAAAATGTTCCATCTGTTGATAAGCCTTCAAATTTCTCTCCCCAAAGCACTATTTATGAATTATTACTACTACAACGTACCTTAAGATTACCCAATGTCGAAAAGATATCCACAGGGTAGATCGTAATTAAGTTGTTCAGCAAACTCAAAGAGCTCAGTGTGTCATTAATTCCATCAAATGTGTCAGGATCAAATGACTGAATAATATTTCGTTCCAAATTCAAAGCTGTTAAAGAGTCTAATTGACTCAGAACCTGAGGGTTTAATTTTCGGATGTTATTCTGAGCTAGGTCAAGAAATGCCAAGGAAGATAGTGCTCGCACTGCTTCAGGAATCTCTCGCTGTCGAGTTCCTTTCAAATTGAGGTTTTTGAGGCTATCATCAAGACCTCTGAATGCGTTTCTTGATATAGTCAAATTATTTTCTGCTAGTTTAAGAGTCAGTAAGCTCAAACCAGTGAATGCATCATCTTCAATTAACACTATCTTATTACTTGACAAATCAAGCATCAATAGTTCACTTAATTCCTTGATTGCGCTAGTTGGAACTGCTGTCAGAAGGTTGTCTTGAAGGTTCAAGTTCTTCAGACTTTCATCTTGACCTTGAAATGCCCCTCCTTCAATTTCTTTCAATCCACATCTGGAAAGCTGAAGATTATGTATAGTCAACTGTCGGAAAATTCCATTAGGGAGTTCTGGTATAGAACTGTTTGATATGTATAAAACGTCAATTAAACCAGGAAAATCTCTAAGAACTGTTATTAACACTGGGAATTCCACATTTGAACACTGTAAACTTAATTCGTCATTATCGTTTATAGAACACACACATGCACTTTGCAGCTCTTCGAGATCTGAACCCCAAGGGCACTGCTCACCTTTCACTAAGGTTCCAGCTAGTGCTGCCAAACTCAAGTAGACAGAAGTCCACTGACTTGGCATCTTCATTTTGATAGATCCTGTAAAAGTTGGGCAGATTCAGTACAGAATACATTAAATCACTTGGAATTTTAACAGACAGTAGGAACTTTAAAAAAATTGATAAGAATTTAAATTTCAATTAAAATTCGATCAAGTTTATCAAATTCGATAAAATTAAATTATAGTTTCAATTAAAACTGAATTTAAGTTAAAAAACAAAAGAATGTTTGGGTTATGGTTTAAATTTAAACTAAGATTATAATTCAACGAAAATTATTTAAATTTTGATGAAAATTCGATTAAATCCATTAATTCGATTAAATTAAATTAAATTCCAATTGAAACTCAATTTAAATTTAAACAAAATTAGGTCGATTATAATTTAAACAAGTGATGTTGAACGACCACTATTTCGTTTTCCATCAAGATACTTTATTGAAAAAGCGTGCCTTTTATTGTTAATTAAAAAAACTCTTTTTATTAAAATAGCTTTTGAAAAAAAGTCTAGAGCTACATTAAATCAAAGATGAGTAGAAATGAAGTGAATTAATCTTTCCACTATAAAACTACCATAAATCCCTATCGTTAAACAAGTGAAATCCAGAAAAACAGAAAGTTCAATAAATAATCGAGTCAAACTCGTAAATGAACAGGAACTACAACAAAGAGGAGCAGTGGTGGATCCACGGGGGGGGGGCGAGGGGGCGTGCTTCCCCTAACATAGTCTAAAGTAGTGTAATTTACTTAATTAACGCAAGATTGCGTTAGTTAAACTTGCTCCTAACGCAAGTTTATCGGATCAACCTATTTTGAGCCCCCCTCCCAAAAAAAAATCCTGGGTCCCCCCCTGAAGAGGAGTAGGGATAAGGCCAACTGTGCCTTCTATAGACTAGAAAATAATTTACACATTACTGAAAACAATTTTTATGTCGATTTGTATGTTTTTATTTCTCATAAGGTCAAAAAAAACAAAAAACAAATAGACGAAAAAAAATGTTTCGTCTCGGCCCAATTGTAACCGAAGCTGGAAAAAACGGAATTTTGGTACAATTGATACATTAAAAGAATTGACTTTTTATGCCGATTCCAAACATATAAAAAATTTTTAATTTTAATTTTACCCATCAAAAGCTAAGAGCCTGGGAAAATTTGTCTGATTTTTGAAAGGGGGGGGGGTAACACCCCAAAAAATCAAGTGATATTAATAAAACCCATGCCATCGGAATCAACGTATCAGATAATTTTATTATAGAAGTTATGAACGGCTATCTAAAAAATGTGGAATTTTATATTTTTTTTCGCCAGAAGAAACATCACGGATGTTTCAATGTGTGTCCACTTGCCCCGAGTGCAAAAATTTTAGGGGTGCAAAATTTCAAATAATTAATATAACGGTTATAATCATTTTGTAAACTTTTAATTTTATTTTTATTAAAATAAAATGGAGGGCGCAGTTGATAGTAAGCATAAGTAAATTGAATCCAAAATTTCCATTTATTCCCATATTTTCATCACCATTCCTTGAAAATAAAAGTAAATAGCCCTCAAAGTAAAACATTGCGATGATTTATATCTCATTCAGTTGTTCACGACTTGATGGGTCACGACTTTAGGAAAATTGATTTTCCTCTCCCAGCCCCTTAACATATTTTTCATAAATCGTCTGCTGACTGAAATTAGAGATCCCTGAAGACTGAAAGCCTTGAGCAGAAGTAAGATTGTCAAAACGCAGTTTGTTTGTTGAAAACGATCAATTTATTTCCCTTAGTCATAATAACAATTCCGAGTCTTGTCCCCCTCCGTAGGTAAGATCCTGTTTAAGTCCCGTTTTCATCAAAGGATTGAAAAATTAAATATTGGATGATTATATAGCAAGTGAGCAACTTTTGAAGTAATTAATATTGTGAAGGCGATATCACAGTCATATTAGATACGCCTTAGTCTTTGAACTATTAACCTCAGCTTTCGGCGGTGTAAAATAAATAGTAAATTTGGCAAACAATATATTTACATTGTAATTGCTATCATTTGACTTCCGTTTTGCTTATATTCGTGAAATTATCGATGTTCATGTTTGAAATAAGTATACCATTAGACTGAGCTTCGCTTGGTGAAAAGAAAGACTGTTCTTTTTTTTCTTTTTTTTATCTCTTCCGCAAAACAACGTTAATTTTAATTTATTTGCTATAGACAGTAAACCTTTTGAGGTATTGGACCTCTGGGTATCTGTGACGTTATTCACACGAAGAATGCTTTTCCAAAATAAAGACCCTAAACGAATTTTTCCAAAGTAATCTAAGTTGCTGTCTTTTTTTTTTTTTTTTTTTTAACCGGAAAATGATAATATGCCATTTTTAAGAAACAATTATAGTGCCGTTTTCGAGAAGAAATTTACAGATAAATAAATAATTATGCACATTCATAAAATTCACAATATATTTGTAATCCCTTTCTCAAAACAACTTTAATTTGACTTTTATTCACCGTGGATTTAGTAGGGTATTAAAAAAAAACAAAAAAAAAAAAAAAAACAGGCTTTCTTAACCGAGAGTAAGAAGCAGCATTAAAACTCAAGACAAACAGAAATTTTACATTTACAAAGGGGTTTACATTTACAAGGAGGGATCACAAATCCCCCCCCCCTTCGAAAAATGTCTGTATACTTCCCAATAACAAATACTAAACGTAAACAATGGGCAAATTTCATAACTTACGGACCTCTCCCCACGGACTGTGATGGGTCATGTTACCCCTAAATACATAGTTATTGGATCTTTCAACTATGCTGAACAAAACGACTATCTCAAAATTTTGATCGGGCAATTTTGGCAAAAAGGGGCGTGGGAGGGGGGCTAGCTGCTCTCCAATTTTTTTGGTCACTTAAAAAGGGCACTGGAACTTTTAATAATTTCCATTCGAATGCACCTTTGCCTGATTTTCTAGGACTATTATTTCGATACGATCACCCCCAAAAAACAAATAAACACGTATCCGTGGTCTTTTTTCTGGCAAAAAATGCAAAATTCCATATTTTCGCATTTAGGAGCTTGAAACTTCTACATTATGGTTCTCTGATACGCTTAATCTGATGGTGTGATTTTCATTAAGATTTCTTGACTCTCCCTCCTCCCATCCCCTTCTCCAAAATCAGGCAAATTTTCTCAGACTCGTATCTTTTGATGGGTAACAATAGCACTAAACTCAATCATAATAAAAATTCTGAGTCTTGTTCTCACACCCCTTCCTCCTTAGATAAGATCCTGTTTAAGTTAAGTTTTCATCAAGGGATTTAAAAACAAAATATTGAATAATTATATAGCAACTGAACAACTTTGGAAATAACTAATATTGTGAAGGCGATATCACAGTCGTATTAGATACGCCATAGTCTTCAACTACTAACCTCAGCTTCCGGCGGTGGAAAACAAGTAGTAAGATTGGCAAACAATATATATTGTAATTCCTATCATTTCACTTCCATTTTTCTTTTATTCGTGGAATTATCGATACTCATGTTTAAAGTAAGTACCACGGGACCGAGCTTCATTCGATGAAAAGAAAGATTGTTTTTTTTTTTATCTCTGTCGCCAAACAATGTTTTTCCAAAATAAAGTCCCTAAAAGATTTTTTCCAAAGTCATGATCTATCTAAATTGCTTTCTATTGTATTGGTGAAATTTGTAGATGCTCATGTTCAAAGTACCACGGCACCGAGGGTACTTATCGGCTATATAATAAACACTCGAGAATTTCGATCGCGAATGATGAGAACAAGAGGCAAGAAACTGTTCAAGCAACTTCTTTATACGAGAGAATTACCTTTGGCTGTGTTGGAAAATGAATTGTAGCTATATTGTATTTAAGTGTTTAGTTTTTTTTTTTTTGGTTAGGTTAGAATAGGTTTGTTTAAGTTACGTATTTAATATATGCTATGATTTACCTCCCCCCTCCTAATGTGGAAATATATAACCCAAATTTGTTTCTAAACTATTATATTTTCACCATAATTTTGTTTTATTTCATTAGCATTAACCAAACTTCACTTGTCGAGAGTTTATTATGTAACCGATAAGTACCGCACCGAGCTTCATTTGGTGAAAAGAAAGGTTTTGTTTATTTTATCTCTTTCGCAAGCAACGTTTTTCCAAAATAAAGACCCTAAAAGAATTGTTCCAAAGTCAGGATATATCTAAATTGCTTTGCATTGTATTGGCGAAATTTATCGATGCTCATGTTCAAAGTACCATGGCACCGAGGGTACTTATCGGTTATATAATAAACACTCTTGAATTTCGATCGTGAATGATGTGAACATGACACAAGAAACTGGCTAAGCAACTTTTACCAGTGAATTAGCTTTTGCTGGGTTGAAAAATAAATTGTAGCTATATTTATTTATGTATTTAGTTGTTTTTTTGGTTTGGTTAGGTTATAATAGGTTTGTTTAGGTTACGTATTTAATATATGCTATGCTTATCCCCCCCCCCCCCAATGTGCAAATATATAGCCCAAATTTGTTTCTAAACTATTATATTTTCACCATAATTTTGTTTTATTTCATTAGCATTAGCCCAACTTCACTTATCGAGTGTTTATTATAACCGATAAGTACTGCACCGTGCTTCATTTGGTGAAAAGAAAGATTTTGTTTATTTTATCTCTTTCACCAAATAACGTTTTTCCAAAATAAATACCCTAAAAGAATTGCTCCTAGGTCATAATCTATCTAAATTGCTTTGTGTTGTATTGGTGAAACTTATCGATGCTCTTGTTCAAAGTAAGGGTACTTATGCATTATAGATAACAACGCTATAGACTGTACAAGGAAATACTTATGAAAACCCGTCAAACGGGTATTTGCAAGAGATAAATTGATGGCAAAGCGTGATTGTTTATTGCGTTTACAATATTTAAACTGCTGTTTTTTTTGGGTTTAAGGGGGAGAGGGGGGTTGGGAAGGTACCCAGGTTAGGTTAGGTTACGTATTTAATATATTCTATGCTTACTCCCCACCCCCCTTATGTGCAAATATATATCCCAAATTTGTTTCTAAACTACTACATATTCATCCTATTTTTTTTCCTTAGCATTAACCAAACTTGACTTCTTTCGTGTGTTATATATAATGCATAAGCACCAAAGTAAGTAACACGGGACCGAACTTCATTGGGTGAAAAGAAAGGTTTTGTTTATTTCATCCTGTTCGCCAAACAACGTTTTTCCAAAATAAAGACCCTAAAAGAATTGTTCCAAAGTTAGGATATATCTAAATTGCTTTGTATTGTATTGGTGAAATTTATCGATGCCCATGTTCAAAGTAAGTGCAGCGGCACCGAGCTTCGTTCGGTGAAAAAAAAACCTGTTTTTTTTATTTCTTTCGCAAAACAACTTTTTTCCAAAATAAAGACCCTAAACGAATACCTACAGTATAATAAAGACCCTACCACGAACTGTTTGATGCTATAACTCATATACTATTATTGTTCGTTTAATAAGTAAATAGCTGCGTACAAATTTTACCTTTGTGAGACATAAACCAAGAGAAGAATACTTTGTATTTAATATATTTATACTTTATATATTAAAATTAATTTATTTTACCAAGACCATTTAAATGCAGAACTGGAATTCAAATTGCAGGCTAATCAAATTTGAACATGACATTTTAATAGCTAGCCATGACAGTACAATTTGATACGGCCTATCTGTCACATCACTGTAAAAAAAAAATGTTGATTCATGCCTCCAATAATGTATTAATGTCTAGATTAAATTGAGAAAACCATTATGCTGCAAAAAAATAAAAAAAATGATTGTATGTTTAGTGTATATCAATGTCCGATACCGTCTTTGCAGATTACGATAAAAATGCCGTTAGGATTAGCCCTTTTTGAAATCTCTGAAAAGGAACCCATAAAGTAAATTATAAGGTTTTCTTAATGGCTAGCATTGCTTGTTCTGGTTGACCACCTAAGCGTTTACTGTATCTAATAAGTTAAACCAAAGTTTCACCAATTTTAGTCCCACTTTCTTCCTACGTAATCGGGGATATTTGACAACGTCTCATATTTCAACTGCTTTAAGTGGACGGTAGTTTTTTTCTAATGAGTTTGGCATTCGTTAAGTTTTTATTTTGGGATCCTGTGATATTTTGGGTCGGATTCTTCTTTCAGTTGGGGTTGGCAGTGTGTGCTACCCTGCTACCGATAGGTTGCGGAAACCTTCTCTTTTAATTTTATTTTATTTTTTTTACAAGTAATTCAGACAAACTCAACGTCGCTAAGGATTGAAAAAAAAAACGATGTAGAGACGCCGCCAGAACGTTGCTTCTCGGGAGTAAATTTAGGCACCGTAACCAATATACTTTTAAATTGATTTCACACAACGAAATTAGCTAATATTGGAAGAAAAAGAAGAAATAAGATTTATCTACTTTCGAGCTTCTTGACGAAATGGCTGGAAATGATGCATTAAAAGTGTTCAGTATATATTTAATGTAATGTTTCCAGCCAATTTTTTTAAGAGCCCCTTGTAATAATGTGTTTAAAGTGTAAAAAGGGATGTAGGGACGCGCTGAAGATTTTCCTTGGAAAGAGGGAGTTGCGACTACCAGAGGTTGTATTTTGGCTGATTCAAATATGTGTAAGAGCGTTTCAGAGGGAGATAAAAGAGAAAATGAATTTAGTATCACTGCAATTGTTCTCTTCTACAAGAATGGTGCAAAAAAAGATCTTGTATGAGCAACAAGATTCTGCATGAATCAAGGCCTTTCAATCTGTATGATTGTTTCAACAAAATGGGCCCGTTGCTGCCTTATGTTTGAACATTTGATTTTCCCTCCCATCAAAGTTTGGTCAATCCCTTATTCATTATTAAACTGAGTTTTGTTGGAACTAACAATTGCAAGGAAAGATTTAAGGGAAATGGGTACTTTTCGAGAGGGTGTAAAGAGGGAGGCCTTGAATAGATTGAGACGGAGAAGGAGCATGCGTAGCTGTGTTGGTATTAGGCGGCTTGGGGCTACAGTGAGTTGTTAGTACTGGTAATAGTAGGAGATTGATAAGAACACTTGGGTGTGTGAAAGTAAAAAGCAAGTCCATTTGTAACTTTCAAATAGTAAAAATTAATTTAAAAATATTCTGATTATTTTTAAATCTTTTTGTCATTAAATATATATTGTACTTGACTTTAATAAAAAAAAATGGATAACTAGATCGATTTTTCAAAAATATGAAGAAAAATGTCTTAGATTCAATTTATTATTGAATCTCTTTCAAAAAAAAGAAAAAAAAAGGTTTGCAGATCAAAAATACACTAGCCGATAATTAATCAGAATTAAGGCACTGGCACTGATTGCTAGTGCCAGTGCCTTAATAATTAACGTCCTACGGGTTCCCCCCGTAGGACGAACCTAGTAAAGAACGAAATAAGAAAAGAGCAATGAACTATTTATTATCCAAAACTGAATAATATGAGGGTTTATTAATAAGATAAACTACTCTATGCATTACCTTATTGTATTATTTAGTTCACGTGTATTATTCCATACATTATTGTCGTATGGAAGGGCTGATCGCAAAAACTTCAAAGGGAGCTCATTAGATCAAAAATTGAAAGCTCTCGTGCTCTTTTGACGAACCAAAAGTGATTGGGGCACCACCGGTCCCCATCCTGCGCCTTTTTGTCCTTAGGCACTTCCGTAGCCCCCTTTCGTTTTGAAACATAATTTGAGATATAATTTCAAACAGAAAGATCGACGGTCAAAAAAATATGCCTCCGGAGGTGACATGATCTACGCATCCTGAGGGTAAAAACCTCAAATTATGCAGTTGACCCAATTACCATATCCACAGATTCATTCTAGTAGAAAGTTTGGGTACGTTCACAATTTAATTAAATCGGAATCTCGCAAGGAACTTAAACATTAGTGGTACAATTTTTGGCCTATGAACACCAAAGTCTCCTGCGCCTCATTTGCCCTTGGGTGCCCCCATATACTACCGATGGCATCGTATCAAGACTTCGAGATAGCGATTTTATTTAGAATATTGAAATGTCCAATAACCCATGCAGGCCCAGCGGCGTGGGCCCTAAATAATGTAAAATGCCAATTTTTCATAGATAGGTTTTAGTAGAAAATGTGTTCATGTTCAACCTTAGTTTGAATAGAAATCGTTTAAGGATTTTTGAACTGGAAGTTTCGATAACCTCCCAAAAGGTGTCCTGGCCTAGGAGACAACCAAAACACGTAAATTCTTAAAAATAAGAAAATTAAGTCATTCAATCGCTCGGTTGCAAAACTCGGCCTCAGGTGCAAATATGACTAAAAGGTTGTAAATGCACGAGGAACCACCAAGATGTAAAGGCATTCTAGGAGTTAAAACATTTATATAATAAAAAAAAAAGAAATTCCGATTTGCTTGAAGCTAAAAAAAGGGATCAAGTGCAAAAAATATGTTTCTGAGGTCTTGTTGGCTCGAAACTTAAAGAGCACGCATCTTGGGTCAACAGAAATTCAACGAACAAAAAATTTTTCCAAAAGAGTGTAAGTGCACAGAAAGAGTCCATGAAACGGACGAAGAACCTTGAAATTGGCCCTGTTTAATAAAACCAGATCCAGATGGATATTTTTCGATAGAACATACAAAGAAAAGGAGATTAGTGAAAGCTTGACATTCTCGCTCTTCTTATTTCTCAACTAAATAGCTTCAAGTAAAAAAAAAAAATGAGACTTTTTTTTCAACAATCCTACCCCAGCCCTTCAGTCCAATTCAGGCTTCCACCTGGTTTAAGTTCAAGCTACGGAATTTTCGTTAAGTAGTGGTAAAAAAAGACTAAATCCAAGTTACTGATTGACTCGGTGAGCATCAGAAGCACGGCAATATCCAGGGGGGGGGGCTCGGGGTTTTTAACACCCCACCCCCCGCTAAATTTTTATCTGACAAGTAAAAACGCAACAAAAATGAATATAAACAAATTTTGGATGTGCTTTTTAATTTTTTTTTTTAAAACTCTACTCGAAAAAAAAAAAAAATACTGGATGCGGCCCTGATCAGAAGGATAGTCATCTTCTTTAAATTGGTATCACGCAAAAAATGTTAGTCTGTATGATTTGAGAAACAAAGGGGGCCAGAGGTTCCAACAAACTTGTTAATCACTTCCCTGGAAGCCACCTATTTCGGAAACATAATCTCAGGAAAATCAGTCAAATACTTTTCGTGTCCCAGCTTTTGTCATTCAATCTATAGTCTCCACAGCATATTACATTTATGCAATATATGCAGTATATTGTAAAACTTGGTAGCGAGCAAAAAAGTTTCTATTAACAGTCGTTCTTTGTGACAGTAGGGTTATTGTACAAAAAAAAATAATATTGAACACGATAACATTCTGAAACAACATACTAAAAGGCATGCATCTAGTTTTTAGTCTTCAAAACAGAAGTTCGGTTTTTAGAGTCCAAATAGGGTCTCTATACCTTTTGTTGAAGTTCGGTCTTAATCTTCTACAAAAGCCTACCGCGAGTTAGGGAAACAGAGATTTGAGGAATTGTAAAGATTTAGGAATTCCTCGGAGAAAATCAGTGAGCAAGAGGGTACCAGAAGATGATTTAAGACACTTTTCTGGGTTGCGCTATTCTGTAGCTTCATCCCTTTTGCTTAACGTAAAAACATAAGTAGTGGAACACTCTTCAGAATGGATACTGTGGAACAAGCTCCAAAAACACTAAATCCGATAATGTTTTAATAAAAACCATCTGCTCCAATTCCTTGCTTGATTGATGTTGCATAGTTGCGAAATCAGCTAAAAATTTATTTTCATGCTGTTCACTCATGATACTGTTCACGGTTTTAAACTGGGCTAAAAGAAGCAAAATTGTAAAGGATTAAGTTCGGCAGCAACACATGTTCAGAGACAATATGTGGCAACTCAGTCATTTTTTCTTTCTCCGAGAGATCAGTTGAGAAGCAGAGTTGTTTGCAATCTGAATGCATGCATTCTTCTCCCAGCCAGGGATGCTAATTAGAAAATACCTTTTTTTCAGTATTTCCATTAAAAAAAAAAGATTCACCACCCCCTATGTTTTGAAGATTATCCTTTTTAGCTGCATAAAAAAAATCGAAAAAGGTCCTTACCCCTTGCCGCATGCTCGCAAACTGGCTCCCCTATTCCTAGCTATTATTTTAATAATAGCTGTGCTCAAGCACCCCTTGCTTGAATCATTCCCAAGGCCTCAAGCACCTCAAGCACCTGGTGCTCAAATATGAAGTTTGCTCTTTTCCTTCTTTAAGAAGTAAAAGAAGGTGTTCAGAACCGATGGAGTTTTAGAGACTTAGATAATGTTTTCACTGGCATATTTGCGGCTTAGAATAGTAATGTCGCTACTGCTACTGAGTACTCACAAGTCATCGCAGCACCAAGCCACCTGGGCAGCGTTGCCAACCCTTTGAAGCAAACTGTACCATATGCACTGCAGGTTAAAAATTTGCCATAACAGTAAGAAAATAAACTAAAACTCGAACAGATATCCGAGCAAGATAGGAGTAATTGAACCAAAATGTGCAGAAAAATTTGCATTGTACCAAAAAATTTCCAATTGTACCTCATTATACCAGGACCTCTACATTATATCAAAAACGGTACAGTTGTACCGTGTTGGTAACGCTGCACCAGAGACCCAAACAGCTGCGCACATATCTCTTCCACCCCAGTCTGCTCTGAGCTTTACTTTTTGCTTCCTCTAATGAAGTGCTTTAATTTGTGATTGTTCGTAATTCAGTTTCTAATTATATTTCAGATAAAAAAAAAAAAAAAAAAAAAAAAAAAAAAAAAAAAAAAATGCTATTGTAGTGTTTGGTTCAGAAGAAGGCTTGTATTGCACTGTTACCCTTGTGTGCTTGTGAGTCTTTTGTAATGAAAATTATCTGTGGTTTCACCGAAGGCTTTTTTTTCCAAATTTTCATTTTCCAAATTCATTTTTTGAAACAAATCATAGGCAGCGCAATCACGCTGTCAAGGAGGCACACTTGTGCCTCTATAAAATGGCGACCCACCACAATGTTAAGCGATTTCCGGTCCTAGTGGGCGCATGGATACAGGGTCAATCGCTTTGTTGTGCCCAAGATCAAAATAAGAACTGTGAAACATTTCACCCCCCCCCCTCCAACTTTATTGTCATGGGTAAAAGTGGGCCGGAAGTTTCGAACCTCCAACCACAGCCCCCCTTTTACGCTGTCCGATTGGGCTGAAATTTAGAGGTTAAGCTTTCCTGGGACCCGAGAGCTAATCCTCGAAATTTCAGCTCAATCAGATCACTCCTTCTCTGTTTGCCAAAAACCAAATATAGCCACTTAAAGTTAAAAATTTTTTTTTCCTAGCCATACCTACAGGCCACAGTTGGCGCCGGATCTGGGCGAATGAAGACTCATTCAAAGCAGAATTCAACCTGTTAGGGCCTTTTGATATTTTCAGACCGAAAAAACTATTCACCGAATTTACGAAAAACCTTGTTTCCCTATAAGAGCCCACTATAAGCGGGCTCTTATCGTTTTCCTACAAGAGCCAGCGAAAACGCGGGCTCGTTTTCCTATAAGAGCCCGCAAGCTGTCA
Organism: Artemia sp. Qi Xiang Cuo; assembly: GCF_049724085.1. NCBI lineage: Eukaryota > Metazoa > Arthropoda > Branchiopoda > Anostraca > Artemiidae > Artemia > Artemia sp. Qi Xiang Cuo. The sequence continues at coordinate 60,099,717 of NC_142805.1, forward strand.
AATCAGCTAACAGTTAGTCAAGAAGTAATAAACTGTACAAAAACGTGCAGAAATTATTTGAAAAAAACTACGTTTTCTAAAGAGTTAAAGAGGCTGAGTTACAAGGTCGACGTTTGACTTTCTCACAACTCTTTTTTTTAAACAATAAAAACTTTAGCGTAAAGAGCGAGGCGTTGAGGAGGGCACATCCCATTTCATATACGGAATAATTTCTGTTCGTTTTAAGATTTAATGTCGCTCCTTACTTTCAGTTTAAAACACTTTTTTTTTATTTAAAGGCTGCGAAAGCGGGGGTTTGGGGGGCGGTAGCCCCCAACTGTGCCTCCTATTCCCTGTACGTTTTAAGGTTCGACCTTGTAACTCAGCCTCTTTAACTCTTTAGAAAACGTAGTTTTTTTCAAATAATCTAAGTAAAGAACGATGTTGGCAAAATGGGTAAATTTTAACGAAATCATATTATTGACTTACGAATAAAGTGAATACACCACTCGATGCCTTTTTTATGCTCTTTCCAAATATAATAATCATTTTTGTTGGAAATGAATTTTACCCCCACTCCTATATAAATCAATTCAGGGTATATATTTGCACATTAAGGGGGTGGGGGCAAATTTTATTTCTGATGTAAATGGGAGGTAAGTTTAAAATTTCCCCCCACCCCCCCTAATGTGCAAATATATACCCTGAGTTGTAGGGGTGGGGGTAAAATTCATTTCCGACAAAAATGATTATTATATTTGGAAAGAGCATAAAAAAGGCATCGAGTGGTGTATTCACTTTATTCGTAAGTCAATAATATGATTTGGTAAAAATTTACCGAATATTATTTACCTTATGCTCCTAGCACAATTTGTGTATCATTGTTTACGTTAATCAAAGGTAAAGTTTAACACTGATCTATCAGCATCGCTAATTGCAACTGCTTATGATGCATGGTCAACAACCCGAGCAGAGTGCCGCTTAAGGGACAAGACGTAACAGATGTTAAGATCTGTGAGGATGAGACCAACCTACTCAAGGGGTTCAGCACTAGGTTACTTTGTGCACCCCGGAGGCATTTAGGTGGGATAAGAGGTACGGACCTAGAGCCGTATTGAGACTGGGACACGCAGCAGAGAGGGTCAGGAAAAAAAGTGGCTGTCGGACACAAAAGATCGTGAACGGGTATAAAAGGTAGTTAGTAGCCCCTCGGTTTGGATATGTTGAAAACATAATTAATTATGGTGGTATAAAAAAAGGTAAAGCAGTATATCGGTAAGACGTTGGTTGAAAAGTACTTTACATTTTTACGGGATTTGCTTGACTTTGATCGTGATTATATATGCAATAATTCAAAATTTTTTCCTTATGCGACCTCCTTTTTTAATTCTTGAAAAAGTTTGACATATGTTCGGTTTTAAGTCCTATTACGTGCATATTTCATATAATTGTGTTAAGGGGAAGCGAAACCCAACTGTCTCAAAGACAAAAGGTCCTGAAGGAATTCACTCAGGGGACTAGTTATCATTAAATCTATTGAGAATTTGAGGTTTTGACTTTGAAGTCCGGTTGAAAATGCAGTGAAATTGTGTCGGGAAGGCTGGGTTTAGACTTTGAAGTCCGGTTGAAAATAAAGTGAAATTGCGTCGGGAAGGTTTACAATCAAAGCGTGTTGGACCACAAGAAACTCCAGAAACTGCCAAATTGATCAAGTTACATTTTGTTTTTAGCACTTTCCTATTAGGCAAGCTAAAAAAAATTTTGGAACTGTCCTTTCATGAACTTTATAAAATTCTGCTCCTTTTAATTTGAAAAACGAAATTTACACTTTCTGTTGATATAAGTTTCATTAAAACTGAATATATCTATACACATCACAAAAAAGAGAAGCTAAATGTTTTTTTCTTAAGAATTCCGGAAAGTAGGGTATCAAAGCTCTACAAATTATGTCAAGACCGCCCAATCAGTTCTAGATAGTCTTGCAAAACAAACTGAAAAAGTTTGTAATGGACGAGACAGGGTGATTCTTTAAAGTCCGGAATTCCCTAAGGCCCTTGTCTTTAGTAAAATCTTTGTCTGCACTCATTGGCGGATCCAGGATTTCTTTAGGGGGGGGGGGGGCAAAATAGGTTGATCCGATACACTTGCGTTAGGAGCAAGTTTAATTAACGCAAATTTGCGTTAATTATATAAATTACACTACTTTAGACTATGTTAGGGGGTGCGCGCCCCTCGCCCCCTGGATCCGCCACTGTCTGCACTTATGAACTGTCTTATGGCAAAACAATAGAAAAGGATGGGTGTTGCCCTTAATGTTGAGTATTTGAAGCCGGAATGGCATCTGCAAAAGAATGCAGTGATAAACAATATAATTATTGACAGTAATTTTTTTCTTGAGCCTAAAGGTAGATAGGAAAAACTGCCAGGTAGACTTTCTTTCTGTGTTGTTTATAAGTATATAATATCTGCTTAGTAAACTTATCTCTATGAATAGGCAATGGGCATCTTATCAACTTCTTAGAATAGCCTTAGCAGACTAAGCAGTCAACTGTTTAGTCTGCTTAGTCAACAGCTATGTTATTTAAGGTCAAGTAAGTAATTTACAGACTGAGAGAAACCAAGTCTTTCAATAAGGAAAGAAGTGATAATTGTGCTATGATAGGATCGTATCTAGGGGAGGAGGCTTACTGGGTTTAAACCTTCTCCTCCTTAAATATTTCTCTTAATTAGTCGTAAATATGCAGATAAAAAGACTATTTCTCCTAAAAAAACTAAAAAGTATTTCTCTGACTCGTAGATCGGTCTTTAAAATACATATAAAAATGTTATTTGAGCCGTGGCGTCACTAGGGGGGGGGGATTTTCCCACACGATTTATTTGCCCTTATACAGGCTCTGAGACCTACCTTTTTGGCGTTTTTATTGAAAAATTGTTATTTTCATTGAAAATTTGAAAAAAATGAAAAATAAATTTCACAAAACGTATTTTGACATTCTTACCCTTGTATTTCCTTAAATTGACAACACTGGTATTTAAGACCGGAATAACGTCTATGGGAGGTTATTACCTCCAATAAAAGGAATTAAGAATCAGTCATAGAAAGTATTGGGAAGACCTTTCTTCTTAATTCTTTTGGCAAACCCCCGGAAACAAATTCTTTTGGTACTCCTTCCCCCTAAACGGAAATCTTGGATAGGGCTCTGGCTCTGCTTCTTGTTCAAAGCTTTGTTATTCACTGTTTTTTTTTCTTTTTTTTTTTTTTTTTTTTTTTTTTTTTTTTTCAAGCCGACCAAATCATTCTTTATTTCTGCAGAGAAAAATAGCCCCATCTTTTAAAAGGGTTAAGCAGAGATGACGTAATTACGACAAATTAGCTGTGCCAAAGATAAACTATTATAGAGACGTGGCCGGCTGCCGGTAGGTGACTACCTAGAGGCTTTTGAGGCGGTCCCATATTTACTCTGCAGAAGCTGAAAGAAAACTGGAATTCAGGGTTTCCATTTGTCACTTGAATTTTAAAGACGAAATCGTAAATAATGCCAAAACACCCCCGGACAATTCCATCCTCGGTGAAAATCCTACAGGAAAATTTATTGCGAACGATTACGCCTGAAAAAGTCTCCTTAGCATGCTTCCATTTGAAAAGACTTTTATCTCTGATCGCTTCTTGACTCATGTCGGAGGGGGGCTATCTGCCCTCCAATCTTTTTGGTTACTTAAAATAGGCGTAAGAACTGTTGATTTCCGATCAAATGAGCCCTCTCCCAATCTTCTTGGATCACTGGTTCGTTGCGATCACCCTTGAAGAAATTAAATAAAAAAAACAAGTTTTTTTAACTGAAAGTAAGGAGCGACATTAAAACTTAAAACGAACAGAAATTATTCCGTATATGAAAGGGGATGTCCCCTCCTCTACGCCTTGCTCTTTACGCTAAAGTTTTTTATTGTTTAGAAAAATAGAGTAGTGAGAAAGAGTCAAACTTTAGCGTAAAGAGAAAGGCGTTGAGGAGGGGACATCCCTTTTCCTATATGGAATAATTTCTGTTCGTTTTAAGTTTTAACGTCGTTCCTTACTTTCAGTTAAAAAAACTTGTTTTTTTTATTTAATTTTTGAACGTTTTTGCAAAAATGCAGGTTTTGATCTTGGCTCACAGTACATGAATAATTAAAACAAAATTTCATATTAATTTACTTTTATTTGGTTAAATGGCTTTCTCGAAACTTGTTTCATTTTCTTTACAAATATTTTTATTAGTGATAAATATACGTAACTTACGAATTAACTTACATAACGAACTTCTATTTTCGTATATTTTTATTACGTATATTAGGGTTTTGCCCCCTAGTCAATACCTTGTTCTACAAGCTAAAGTTTGAATTTTGTTCCAATTCTTTAAAAATGACCGCTTAATCAAAAAGGCCGTTAATTAGAATAAATAGCTCTTATGAAAGTACTAAAAAATCTCTGGCTTAATGAGTGAGGTATTGACAAGGGGGTGAACCCAATCGTATATGTAATATTTTCTGTTCGTTTAAAGTTTTGATGTTGCTGCTGTTGCAGTTGAAAAAAAGTTGAAATCCAGTTCTTTTGATGTATCTATTTGTATCAAAATACCGTTTTCTAGAGTTTCGGTTACCATTGAGCCGGGTCCCAATAACCAATACTATATGTTAACATTGGGTAAATTTCATAACTTTCAGTCCTCCTCCTGGGGGCTTCGAGAGATTAAGTCATCCTAAAAGACATAGTTATAATATTTTCGACCATGCTGAACAAAATGGATATCTCAAAATTTTCTTCGGGTGACTTAGGGAAAAAAATGAGCGTGGGAGGAGGCCTAGTTGCCCTCCATTTTTTTGTTCACTTAAAAAGGGCACTAGAACTTTTAATTTCCGTTCCAATGAGCCCTCCTACGATATTCTAGGACAACTGGGTCGATACGATCACCCCTGGGAAAAAAAAAACAAAAAAATAAACACGCACCCGTGATCTTTCTTCTGGCAAAAAATGCAAAATTCCACATTTTTATAGATAGAAGCTTGAAACATGTACTGTAGGGTTCTCTGATACGCTGAATATGATGGTGTGATTTTCATGAAGGGTCTGTAACTTTTAGGGGGTCTTTCCCCCTTTTTCCAAAAATCAGCCAAATTGTCTCAGGTGCGTAACTTTTGATACGTAAGACTAAACTTGATGAAACTTATATATTTGAAATCAGAATTAAAATCTGATTCTTTTGATGTATCTATTGGTATCAAAATTCTGTTTTTTAGAGTTTCGGTTACCATTGAGTCGCTCCTTACTTACAGTTCGTTACCACGAACTGTTTGAAAGAACAACAGCAAACAACAAATAAACACACAGAAGAAATAAATTTTTCTTCTGGTCAAAAATGCAAAATTTCACATGTTTATATATTAAAGCTTGAAACATCTACAGTAGGATTCCCTAATATGCTGAATCTGATGGTAGGAATTTTCATTAAGATCGCTTGATGTTTTAGGGGTGTTTTCCCCTTTTTCAAAAGTTTGGGCTTTATGGATAATATTAAACTTAATAAATTTTATATATTTCGAACCAGCATAAACAATCAATTCTTTTGATGTATTATTTGTTATCGAAACTCAGTTTTTTAGAGTGTTGGTTACTATTGAGCCGCGTCCCTCCTTAATAACAGTTTTTTGCCACGATCTGTTTGATAAGAATAAAATTTATGAAAAAACAGGCTCTTTTTTATTTTTTTTACTTCAATGACAGATAACTTTTATTGAATTATCTGATCTTATAAACGAACAATAATCGTACAGGTATATATTTATTCATAATTTTTTTTCTCGTAAATGGTTCTATAATTTTTTTTTTTTTTTAATGGGCATACTACCTTTTTCCGGTGTGGCAAAAAAAAAAAGAAAAAAGAAAGCATGATCTAAATAGGTCATGATTTCGGAAAAATTATTTTAAGACCTTAAATTTGGAAAAAAATCACATAAGTGACGTCACAAATACCCAGACGTCCAATACCCTAATAGTTTTACTTTCTATAGTGAATAAAATAAAATGAAATTCAAGTTGTTTTCAAAAGGATTAAAAAACTGTGTTTCTTTTCACCAAGCGATGCTCAGTCTCCTGGTGCTATCATAGGCAGTGCAATAGCGCTGCCTAAGTAAAGAACGATGTTGGCACAATGTATTTTTTTTTCTTGGTCTTATACCAGGGCACTTTGTATCGAAGGAGTAGACACTTAAAAAAGGGCTCATTCGTTTGGAAATTGGAGTGGCTTGTGCCCTTTTTAATATTCGAAAGTGATTGGAAGGCAACTAACACCCCTTCCACGCCCACCATTTCCCCAAACACACCCAATCAAAATTTTGAGATGGCCATTATGTTCAACACAGTTGAGAGTTATGGAAATGATATGTCTGAGCAGGACACTCCCCCCACAGTCTTCAGGGCAAGGATTATAAGCTATGCCCTGGGGGGCAAATAAGGTTTTTTATTGAAAGCTTTGCCATAGAAACTTGAAAAAGGGCTCAATCGATTGAAAATTCAAAGGGCCTTTTTAATAGTCGAAAGTGATTTGAGGGCAACTAACCCCCTCCCACCTGTTCCCCAAACCTATCCAATCCAAAATTTTAAATAACCATTTTGTTCAACGTAGTTGAACGTCTTGGAAATTAGGTCTTTAAGGATGATACCCCCCCAAATACACACACAGCCCTCAGCGCAAGGGTTGTAAGTTATGCCATGGAGGCATATAAGGTGTTTATAGAAAGCGATGTTGTAGAAACTTCAAAAAGGGCTCATTCGATTAGAAGTTGAAAGGGCTAGTGCCCTTTTTAATAGTCAAAAGTGATTGGAGGGCAACTACCCCCCCCTCTCACGCCCACCATTTTCCCACACACATCCAATCAAAATTTTAAGATAGCCATTTTGTTCAACGTAGTCGACAGTTCTGGTAATTAGGTCTTTGAGGATGATAACCCCATCAGAGCCCTCAGGGCAAGGGTTGTAAGTTATGCCCTTGGGGCATATAAAGTTTTTATTAAAAGTTTTGTCATAGAAACTTCAAAAACAGCTCATTCGATTGGAAATTTAAAGGGCTAGTGCCCCTTTAAATAGTTAAGAGTGATTGGAGAGCAACTAACCCCTCTCTCTCGTCCACCATTTCCCCAAATACATTTAATCAAAATTTAGAGATAGTGATTTTGTTCATCGTAGTTGAAAGTTCTAGAAATTATGTATTTGAGGATGACAAACCCCCCAGAGCCCCCAGGGCAAAGGTTGTAAGTTATGCCCTGGGAGCATATAAGGTTTTTATAGATAGTGTTGTCTTAGAAACTTCAAAAGAGGCTCATTCAACTTGAAATTGATAGGACTAGTGCCCTTTTTAATAGTCGAAAATGATTAGAAGGTAACTAACCCCCCTCTCACGCCCACAATTTTTCCAACCCCACCCAATCAAAATTTTCAGATAGCCATTTTGTTCAACATAGTTAAAAATTCTGGAAATTAGAACTGGAATCGGAGGACGAATACCCCCCCCCCCCCCCTCACGCCCATCATTTCCCCAAACACTTCCGATCAACATTTTGATATAGCCATTTTGTTGAAGGTAGTTGAAGGGTCCGAAAATTATTTCTTTGAGTATGGAGACCCCCCAAAACTCGCAGTGCTAAGGTTGTAAGTTATGTCCGGGGGCATAAAAGGTTTTTATAAGAAGTGTTGTCGTAAAAACTTCCAAAAGGGCTAATTTTTCTGGAAATTGAGAGGCCTGTTGTCCTTTTTAATAGTTGAAAGTAAACGGAGGGAGAAAATTTGAGATAGCCATTTTGTTCAAAGTATTAAAAGAGTTCATTCATAAAATGGGATGAAGAAATCAAAAATTAAACACTACTATTTGTGTCATAATTTTGAAAAGAGTTTATGTTGTTAAAAAGTTCTGAAAAAGTTTCTCCAGCATATAAATAGCATAAATTCTTAAAGGGAAACTTGAAAGATTCAAACTATTATTTTGTTTTTCCCTGAAAAAGGACAGTGTCAATATAGAACAAATAGAAATTAATTAAAAATAACTTTTTCCAGAAAATAAGTTTTTCAAAAAAAATTAAAGAACTCCATTAAACCGAAAATACAACTACCATAAATCAGTATCAATAAATAAATAAACCCAAAACGAACAGAAATTAGAATAGATAACAGTCAAACTCAAAACGAGCAGAAATTAATATGAGTAGGGTTCAAAACCCCTGTGATTTCTAAAAGCCAGAATATAATTTGTGCTTTACTGCTTTTAAATGTTTTCACTTGTATAACTTTAAAAAATAAAAAATTAATTAATATTTTAAGGAATAAATATCAGCATATGTAAATTAAACTGACAATGCACCGTATATTTTGACTTATTTTAATTTCTGTTTGTTTTGGGTTTTATTTATTTATTGATACTGATTTGTGGTAGTTGTATGCTTGGTAGATTGTTTGTTTCTACTTTTGTTCATTTTTGGTTTGATGGAGTTCTTTACTTTTTGTTGAAACACTTGTTTTGTGGAAAAAGTTTTTTTTAATTAATATTAATGAAACAACAGAAAGTGTTTGTTAGAATGTATTTTCTTATGAATTTACGTTTAAAGATTTTACTTGCAAGACGGAATCTAAAATCTTACTGTAAAACACGTATCTCTGGGAAAAATAGACTATTTTTCCCAGAAGTGACAGTTTATACGACGACCCCTTCCATATGAAGTGCCTCTGGGGAAAAAAATAATAAACAAATTGGAGCCGTATGGCCTTTACTATAGGCAACGCTATAGCGTTGCCTCTGATACTACCAAGGTAAGTGAAGCTGTCCACTTGTTCGATCTTTTCGTTATCCAACGTCACCTTTTATTATTCACTTATTCCTCCCCTTAGCGACTTAGTCTTCTTAACATTAGTTTTGAAACATATTCTAGCACCCTGAACTCACAAACACTCCAAAAGTTCATTCATTTTGCTCCCACTTTCATTTAGTATGCTTAAATCATCAGCATTATCTAGGTTCAAGAAAGTTTTTCTTCCACTTGGTTCTCCCATTGCCTTTCCTGTGCTCCAAAAGACAAAGTCCAAAAAATGATCCGTATAAATGGGGATAGAACACAACCCAACTAGACTCCTGGTTTAATACGAAACCAGCTACTGACCTCTTTTTCTACCTTAACCACAGCAGTGTTATTCTCGTACATATCACTAATCAGTTTAATATATTTGTCTTGTATACCATACAAGAACAAGACCTTCGCTAAAGCTCTTCTGTCAGCTGGATCGAACGCTTGCTCATAATCTATAAAACCGAGGACCAAAGGTGTTTTTTGACTTAACGTTAGCATACCAAATACGTCCATATCCATCAAGTAAATCAATTAGGATAGTGACACTGACGTCTAGTAACTAGTAGCACATTGCACTTTATCAGACCCTAATACTGTTACCCTCATTATCTAAGCCTCATGTAGTAAGGTTCTCTGGAAGTCAGAGTCAATGGATAGACTCTAACCAAAATTAAGAAAAAAACCTTAAGATCCCATATTCAGGATACCATATTCAAAGGAAATGTCAATGTTTTGTCATACCTGTTAAGGGTTACATACCTTTAAAACTAAAAACGAATAGACATTATTCCGTATATGAAGGGTTGCCCCCTCCTCAATACCTTGCTATTTACGCTAAAGCTGTTAGCGCTTTTAAAAAAGCTTCCTATTCTAATTAAATGGCCACTGCGTTTCAGTAGCCATTCTTAAAAAAAAATTGGGATAAACAATCAAGCTTTATTGTAAAGAGCAAGGTATTGAGGAGGGGGTAACCCTTCATATACGAATTAATTTCTATTCGTTTTGAGTTTTAATGTTGCTTTTTATATTCTGTTAAAAAAATTGTTTTTCTATGTTTAATTTCTGTTCGTTTTTTCAAATATTGCAGGTAAATCTGGATCAGCGTCCATGAAATATACCCCCCCGCCCCTCACGGGAAACTCGTCCGTGAAAATTTCATCCAAAGTAAAGTACACCACTCCCCCCTCGTCAAGTTTCCTTCAGACAGTTCCATCCTCGCGGAAAATCCTCCTCCCCGCAAAATTTTTTACGGACGATTCAGCCGGAAAAATTATCCTTAGAATACTTTCATTAAAAAAGACTTTAATCTCTAATAGGCTTCTTGATCACTCCGGAAACGCCCCCTTCCGTAGAAAGGTTTTTCCGGAAATCAAAACATGTGGAAAATAGCCCTCGGATAATTCCCCCGGAACATCTTAACATGCAAAATTGAGCGAGCAAAGATAATGTAAGACAATTAACCAGAATTTCATATAGGAACTCGGTACTGTTGCACTTATTGGTACACACGAAAGAAGTCAAGCTTGGTTAATGCTAATAAAAAAAATAAATAGGATGAATATATAATAGTTTAGAAACAAATTTGGGCTATATATTTGCACATTGGTTGGTAAAGCATAGCATATATTGAATACGTAACCTAACCTAACCTAGGTACCTCCCCCCTGAAACCCCCAAAAAACAGTTTAAATATTGTAAATTCAACGAGAAACCAAGCTTGTCAATTTAGATAGCAATTACCCGCTTTACGGATCTCCATGACTGCATTCCTTGGACAGTCTGTAGCGCTGTGTACCAATTAGTGCAACAGTACCAGGAATTCTATCACATCTCCCCAGTGGAAAATTTTTCCTGGGAAATTCACCCCCCTCCCGGAAATTTCCCTCCCCAAGAAAAATTCTCCCAATGGAAATCCGGCAGAAAATCCCCTCCCCCCCCCCGAAAAATGCCTATATACTTCCCAATAACAAATACTATGCGTAAACAACGAGCAAATTTCATAAATTACTGGCATCTCCACATGGACTGTGGGGGGTCATTTGACACCTAAAGACATAGTTATTTCATCTTTCGACCAAGCTAACGAACATTCCTATCTCAAAATTTTGATCAGATAACTTTGGGAAATAAATGAGCGTGGGAAGGGAGGGGGGCAGTTGCCCTCCAATCTTTTTGTCATAAAAAGGACACTAGAAATTTTAATTTCCGTTCGATTGCGCTCTCTCCCGATCTTGTAGGACCATTATTTTAATACGATCACCCCCGGAAAAAAACAACAACAAATAAACACGCATCAATCGTCTTCTGGCAAAAATAGCAAAATTTTGCATTTTTGTTTATAGGAGCTTGAAACTTCTACAGCAGGGTTCTCGGGTACGCTGAATCCCATAGTGTGATTTTCATCAAGATTTCTTGAATTTCAGGGGTACTTCTCCCCTATTTAAAAATCAGGCAAATTTTTTCAGGCTCGTAACTTTAGATGGGTAACACTAAACTTGATGAATCGTATATATTTGGAATCAGCATCTATCTGCATCTATGGTATCAGCATGATATCTATTTTGTAAGTGTTTGAAAAAAAACGATAACATATGAAATATTTTTTTTGTCCCTGAAAAAAACTATTTCAATAAAAAACGAACAGAAACTAATCTAAAAAACTTTTTCCACAAAACAAGTTTTTCAAAGAAAAGTAAAGAGCTCCACTAAGCCAAAAATAAGCAGAAATAATCCATAAAAGTACCATTAATCACCCTCAATAAATAAATGAAACTCAAAACGAACAGAAATTACAATAAATGACCGATTGAAACTCAAAACGAGCAGAAATTAATATGAGTTGGGCTGAGAACCCGCATGCCTTATCAAGACTAGAACGTAATTTGCACTTTACTGAAAAAAAAATGAACGTGGATTGTCAGTTTAATATGCATATACTGACATTTATTCCTTAAAGTTCCAATAATCTTTTGTTTATCAAAGTAAAAAAGTGAAAACAATTCAAATGTGTATTTTTTCAGTAAATTGCAAATTATGGTCTGGGCTTGAGAAGGCATGGGGGTTGTCAGCCCTGCTCACGTTAATCTTTGCTCGTTTTGAGTTTGACTCGGCTATTTATCGTAATTTTTGAAAGTCTTAACAATTCTTTATTAATTAAAAGTGAAAAAATTTAAAAGGTATTTTGTTTTCAGTAAAGTACAAATTATGTTCTGACCTTGAGAAGGCACGGGGGTTTTCAGCCCTACTCATGTTAATTTCTGTTCGTTTTCAGTTTTATTCGGTTATTTATTGTAATTTCTTTTCGTTTTGGGTTTCAATTATACATTGATGGTAATTTTACGCTTAAGAAATTATTCAGAGTTGCCAACTGGACATATTTTATGTCAAATGTACGCATTCCCAAGTGTCAGAAGACAATGACATTAAAGGGCAAAAAGTGATACGTCTTAGAAATTTGGGACATAAAAGGGCAAAAAAGAGACGCATTTTGTATTTTTATGACATAAGACGAAACATATCCAAACTGGATATATATTTTGGTAAAAAATGTCACTTTTCATGAAAGTTATGCCTTTCGTTTGTATTTGTTTTTTTTAACATCCAGGTTTTGTCAGATGTGTAAAAAAAAGGTAAAGAATACGGCATTGGACTTTACAGTCCCTACCGGTGATGCTAATCTCAGTTTCTTGGCCCTCCAGCCAGGAAGTACAATGGGGGGGGGCTTGGGGCCAACCATCCTGTGCTTTCACACACCCTTCCTGTTTACCTTCCCCATATTTCTCCAGGTACCCATTTAAAGCTGGGTCGACTCTGGCTGAGCTTACAGGGTCACGCCACTGACCAAATAATTGATCCTAAACCAAATAATTGATTTTCCTCTTCCTAAACCAAACTGTCAGAGACGTCGTAAGGGATTTTCTCCAAAGTAAGAATTTTGTATGTATTTTTGATGAATTTTGTATTTGTATGAATTTTTTCTATGGATTGATTTTCGTTTTCATTATTTTTGATGTTGACTTATTCTTTTGAAATAGGTTTAAAAAGCTTCTTTTGTTCAATAATACAACAGGTAAAAAAAATAACCTCTAGTTTATTAGATTTCAAGATAGCTAAAATGATGCATTTCGGATGCCCAGGAGACTCATTCATGGACCAAAAAGTTGGCGACCCTAGAGAAGAGTAGGGCACGGTCTTCATCTCACAAAGATTTTAAAATTTGTCTAGTTCCACTGTAATATCCATATTATTGCTAGAGTCAGACAGTTTGACACGTTTTATAATTTGCCATGCTCCCCTCCTCAAAGAAAACCTAAATTTTGAAATAAATTCCAATGTACTTACCTAATCGGGATTAGTACACACACTCTGATAAGGTGTCAAAAGTTGACAAGGGAATGTTTAAATTGCTACTGTTATCTCAATCATATTGGCTAATGTAAAAGAGATGGTCAGTAATTTTTCTCATTTGTTTGAGTTTTAAAGCATTAAATTAGCAAAATTACTGGTAAATTGATATTTTACAACAAGGATTTCATAATCATTGTATAAGAAACATTTTACATAATAGAACAAAATAAAACAATATAAAAGACAGTTGATTACAAAAAAAAATGTTATTAGACAGTTGATATTTTGTTTGGCCTTACTGAAAAAATTGTTATATAATAAGCTCCTATATAAATGACAATTAATATTTTTTTAATTAAATGTAATTTCTGAAATGCTGAATTAGCCAGAGGCAATTTTCGGATCTCGTTTCATCAGCGTAGCACTGTTTGGATAGTCTTAAATTTTCAGGGGCTTTCCCAAAATATTTCGTGAGATCGGTGGGCGTTCTGATAACAAGATTAAAATTTGAATCGGAGTTGCCACCGTCCGGGATTAATCCCGCTTTTCCGGGATTTTTTTTCGTGGTCCAGGATTTTTTTTTGTGTCCGGGATTTTTGAAAGAAAACCGGGATTTTTCGCTTAAAACCGGGATTTTTGCTAAAAACCAGGATTTTTTTTAAAGAGATTTTCAACAATTTTGGCTGATAGTCTACTATTTGTTTCTGTACGGTATCACGAATATTCTCTGGTTTTGTTTGTTCCCTCTGGATTTGCGGTATTACACTGGGGCAGCGATTTTTTCGTTCGGGATTTGACTTTTGAAAATGAAACACTGTTTTGAAACACTCCAATGTAACGACGAGCGGCGAATTAAAAAAAACATTCGCTTGAGTTCTTGACATCATCTTATGAGTATCGAATGTATTCCGAAAGCTCGAGCAGCGGAAGCGATAAATACCATCGGAAAACTTGTTATGCTCAGTAGAGCTCAGTTCCAGTGTCTTTTTAGTTCTGTGTTTTGCAGATGAAACTTCGCGAAAAATTAGTTTTATAAAGTCATGACCAAATGATCTGCCAGCATTCTGTGATCTCCTTAGGTTGTAGCAAGTTTCAATAGTTTAGGTTCAATATACGTAGTCGTACGTTTGCGCTGTTTAATGAACGTACATCAGTTGGTTCAAAAGATCGGTATCAGCGTATTCCCCAGATTTTTCTAATATTTTTAGACACTTTCATGTGCATGCAGGGGTGTCCTGAGACACATTTTATCGGGGGGGGGAGGGGCGATCTTCGTAAATTTTACCGAATTGCTACATGATTTATGGCGAATTTTCTGCAGAAATCAAGAATTTTTCTAAATTTCGGCCGATTTTGCAAAATTTTACCGAATTGCTATCTGATTTATGTCAAATTTTCTGGAGAAATCAAGAATTTTGCTAAATTTCGGTCGATTTTGCAAAATTTCTGCCAAAATTGTTGCCGAAGGCAAAAAAGTTTCGGCGAAAAGTTAACCGAATTTCAACAAAGTTAGGGAGGCGGTGCGCCCATCCCCGCCCCCCTCCCCCCCCGGGACACCCCTGTGCATGATATTCCACTCAGTATTTAAGTTCCAAACTTTGAAGATAGCAGATGAGTATCCAGATAAACGAATATAAATTGAAAATGTTCATCTGGATTGTGTTCTTTAAGAAGACTTAGTGTTTATACTTGTGCTAACCGAGCTTAGTTTGATTTACTGAAGGTCATTTCTCCAGATACTTGGGGTTGTCATTTGAGCTGCGATTACCGAAATGATTTCTGAACCGTACTAGTAAATATCTGAAAAACTAGTTATTTTTTTAGTTGCTTGCTTTACTTAGTGGTTTTTACTAATAACTCCGTAGTAACAGTTTTTCTGACTGTTGCTTTACAGTTTTCTTTTCAAATACCCAGTTTAATAACAAGAAAGTTGGATTCTATGTACCCAGATTCGGGAAAAAGGGGTCTGTTTTTCTTCTGGATTCTTTCGTGTGAAAGCAGCTGATTCCTTTTTTTTATTAATTAAAAAGCTTTTTCCACAAAATAATTTTTTCAAACAAAAGTAAAGAATTCCATTAAACCAAAAATTAACAAAAATAAAATCAAATATCTACCAAGCGTGAAACTACCACAAATTAGCATCGATAAATAAATGAAACCCAAAACGAACAGAAATTACAATAAATAACCGAGTCAAACTCAAAACGAGCAGAAATTAACTTAAGTTGGGCTCAAAACCCCCTATGCCTTCCCAAGGCCAGAACAAAATTTGCACTTTACTGAAAAATGTTTTTACTTTTATACCTCTAATAAACCAAATAATATTTACATTTTGATTACTAAATATCAGTATATGTATATTAAACTGACAATGCACATTCATTTGTATTTATACTAATGAAACCGTGATAAATACAATGATAAATACCAATGCACATTCATTTCCACTTTCTGGAAAAATGGATGGAAATCTGGGAATGTAGACAGGTCTTCCGTCCCATTTTTCCGTTTTCTGGGCAGGAAAAATCAGAGGGCCAGAAAATGGAAAAATCGGACGGAAGTGGCAGTGTGGACAGCTTTTCTGGAAAAAATGCCAGAAGAAGGAGACGATTAGACACGATGAGTGATGGATAAAAATAGTTGTCCAAGATGGTTTTGAATAGAAAAAAGGTAAATTGTCTAACTGAGGCTTCAAATTTGTTTTCTATAGGTCCTGGCTCAGAAAAACAGATTTGATGAGAATGGCTGATAAATTTGTACAGATATTTTTTGAAAAAAACACCAAGTTTTTGAAAAAGCGCCTAGCCTGGACGACTATTCTTTTTTCCAGATTTCCGTCCCATTTTTCCAGAAAACGGATAGTCTGGACGCGCTATATTGCTGCGAAGCGTGACGTCAATGCTTGGGCGGGAAATTCAAATAACGATGAAACGTGGATGCGTCGACACGTTTTCTCGATACTTTGGCGAATTGTTTTGGCCTAAAATGTTTGTTGTAGATCCTACTAATCCACCAGAACGTTTTCACGTCAAAATAATACTAGGAATGCTGACACTCAGTTGTTAGTTACAACTAGAAACCACGTTTCACCGTACTTTGCATTACGCGCCTCGATTTTACGTCATCACTGTGCAGCCCTATGTTGTATAACCTAAAAACCATGTTTCGGGATTATTTTTTTTTTTTTGAAGAAAAATGGGGATTTTATTTTTGAGCTGGTGGCAACCCTGATCAGAATTTCCATTCAGCATGGTCCAGAATGGAGTGGGTGAGCTTAAATAATAAGTAGAAAATACATAGTTTACTTAAAAATTTTTTGAAAAATTTGGAAAAGAAATTACACTCTCCGGGATCACATCATCACATTCACCGATAAATAACTTTAATTTTAAAGCCAGAACACAAATAGAAAGGAATAATATCAGATAAAACATTCCTCTTTATCACGATCTTTCTCTTTAAGCATTCTCTGAAAGCTCCTATTCAATACCCAAATCCATTTTAATATCACTAATATCATAATAGTAGTGATAGTAATAAGACCTGTAGTAGCAGTAATAGTGTAGTAGTAGTAGTAGAAGCAGTATTAATAGTAGCAGTAGTAGTACTAGTAGTAGTTGAGTATCCCACTTATGATGCCCCAAAAGTTTCATCTCGATACGGTAAGCCTTTCCCAAAATATTGCTAAAATGCCTGTATCAGCAACTGTATGCACAGAGTATTTTTTGTTTTAGTTCACCTTTCCTCTCAACGTTTCTTCAGATGTTTATTTCAGTATGCTCAGACTTGGTAGTACTCGCTACAGAAGAGTAGTTTTAATGGTGGTAATGGTGATAGTAGCAGTAGTAGTGACAGCAGCAGTAGTGGTGGTAATGGTGATAGTAGCAGTAGTAGTAGTAGTGACAGCAGTAGTAGTGGTGGTAATGGTGATAGTAGCAGTAGCAGTAGTAGTGACAGCAATAGTAGTGGTGGTAATAGTGATAGTAGCAGTAGTAGTACCAGTGACAGTAGTGGTGGTAGTTACAGTAGTAGCAATAGTGTGCAAACATTGCCTATTTGGTCAATGAATCATCTCCCTTATCATTTGCTAAAATTTCCAATTAATATACTCAGTCATTCCTGAGTTACGCCTTACTGACAACCCGTGTACACGTATTGTGTTTTTATCAAGCTCAACATTCCCCTCAACATTCTCCGAAAAGCTCACATAAATGGCCTTCGTCATTGTGGAAAGTAAAGGCCAAAAATGCATACTTTTCTCAATAACATATACTATAAGTAAACAATGAACAAATTGCCTAACTTACAGCCCTTTCCATGAAGGATGTGGGGGGAAGGGGGCTGACATCCCTAAGGGCACAATTACTGGATCTTTCATCAATGCTGAAGAAAATAAATGTCTCAAAATTTTCATTGGATGTTTATTTTGGGAAAGATGGGGCTGGGTGGGGCGGCTGATTGCCCTCCATTCACTTTTGACTCTTAAAAAGGGTACTATAACTTCCAATATCCTATCAAATGGTCCCCATACGTAGTTTACACGACCACCCATTCCATAGAAACCTTGTATGTACCCATAGCATAACTTGCAACCCTTGCCCTAGGGCTCCGGGGTGTTCTGTCATACCTGGAGACATTGCCGTATGTTCTTTGGACTATTTTGAACATAATGGCTAGATCAGATATGTTGGGGAAAAGAGGGGATTGGGGGAGATTAGTTGCCCCACATCACTTTTGACTCTTAAAAGGATACTAGAACTTCCAACTTCCAATTAAATGAACCTCCTCAAAAGTTTATACGACTACCCTTCCATAAAAACCTTATGGACCCCGGGGCATAGCTTACAACCCTCTGGGTAGTTTCAAACCCGAATGCTTTGGTATATGATCTTTGGACTATTTTCAACACAATGGCTGTATCAAAATTTCTATTGGATGCATTTGAGTAAAAGAGGACGGGGGGCTAGTGGCCCTTTGATTACTTTTGATTCTTAAAAAGGGCATAGAACTTTGATTTCAAATTGAATGAGCCCCTCCAAAATTCATGCGACCATCCCTTCCATAAAAACCGTATATGCCAATAATAAGCAACTAGTATAACTTATAGCTTTTTCTCTGAGGGTTGCGGGGGTTTTTCATCCCCAAAGACATGCTTAATTGACCTTACAACTATGTTGAACACAATGGCTATCTCAAAATTTTGATTGTATGTGTTTGGGGAAATGATTGGTGTGGGTGGGGCGGTGTGCTGGTTGCCCTCCAATCACTTTTGCCTCTTAACAGGGGCACTCGAACTTTTAATTTCTAATCGAATGATTTCCATACGAAGTTTCTATGACAAATCCTTTCATATGAAGTTCCTTGGTCAGAAAAAAAAATAATGTGCCGACATCGCTCTTTATTTAGGCAGCGTAGCAGTTTGGTGTTTGAATGTTCAACTTCACTCACCAAACTGTTCCTAACGTATTGCTGATACGCCCTTTTGACAACCTGCATACAGACAACGTGTTGTGATTCCGTTCACATTCCCCCCTCAAAATTCCATGAAAATTTACCTTCATACCCTTAGGCATAGTTGTAATAGTACTTACTGTAGTTGTATTAATATTACTAGTAATAGTATTAATAGTAATAGCACTCGTACTAGCAGCTGGCGTAGCATTAACATACTGTCTTTAGGTCAGTTGAACATACTTTGGGTCAGGCCCTGAAGGTTTCAACTTAGTACAATTAGTCATTCCTATGACATTGCCGATGATTCCTTTTGATAGTCTTCGTATCCAAATCTTTTCCGTAGTTTCCCTCTTAATGCTGTTAGCCTCACAAGTAGCCGTTATAGAAGTAGTAGCTGAAGTAGTAGTAATAATAGTAGTAAATGTAGTAGTGGTAGTGGTAGTAGTATTAGTAGTAGCGTGCACATATTGCCTTTTGTTCAAATGATCTTCCCCTTTAAGCATTCTCTGAAAATTACAACATGATACCCAAACCCATTCTTGAGGTACGATCTTTTGACAATGTGCATGCACATAGCGTCTTTTGATTTAGTTCAAATTTCCCCTCAATATCTTAAATGTAGTAGTATGGTAGTAGTAGTAGTGGTAGCAGTAGTAGGGGTGGTAGTTGTAGTAGTGTGCAAATAAAGCCTTTTTGGTCCCTGCATGCCCTTTTTACAACCTGCATACACATAACGTGTTTTGATTTAGTTTAACACTCCGCTCAATATTCTCTTAAAGGCTCACCTGAATACCCTTCGTCTTTTGGGAAAGGAAAGGTCAAACCTGCTTACTTTTCTCAATGACATATACTATATTTGAACAGTGAATGAATTGCCTATTTTATAGACCTTGCCCTTTGGGCTGTGGGGGGGACATCCCAAAAGGCATAATTACTGGACATTTCAACAATGCTGAAGAGAATAGATGTCTCACAATTCTGATTGGATGTTTTTTTTTAGGAAATGATGAGGTTCGGCGGGGGGGGGGGGGGTAGGATCTGGTTGCACTCAAATTATTTTTGGTTCTTAAACAAACCGGTATAACTTCCAATCCCCAATTAAATGAACCCCATTTGAACTTTATACGACCATCCATTCCATAAATACCTTATATTCTGCCAGGGGATCAACCTTGGAGGCATTGTTATATGTTCTTTGGACAATTTTGACGAAATGGCTATTCCACAATTTCAATCAGATATGTTTGGGGAAAAGAGGGTGTCGGGGGGGGGGGGGGTAGTTGCCCTTCGATCACTTCTGACTCTTAAAAAAGTCACTATAACTTCTGACTTTCATTCCAATGAACCACCTCCGAAGTTTATGCGACCATCCCTTAGTATTAATAGTATACACATAGTGCCTTCTGGTTAGTCCAAAATCTGCTATATCTTACCCTTAAAGATCTAAATTAATAATGTAAGGTGTTCTTCAGATATTGCTTTTTCACCTTTTTGAAAAGCTATAAACTCATAGTTCATTGTATTCATATTAAGTTCAATATTCCCCAAATCCCCCCCCCCCAAAAAAAACAACAACAAATGACCGTGGAATGTCAGTTTAATATACATATACTGATATTCATTACTTAAAGTACTTTAACAATACCCATTTACAGTACTGTGCAATGATTTGGCAATCGACTTTTAAATCTCAGCTGCAGAAGCTCAATTTGATCCATAAACGAGCTTTGAAATTAATTGGAAAAAAATGAAGAGTTTTTGTCAATGGACTCGCTGTATCCTCAGTCATGGTTGACATTTGTGGTCAAGATTCTAGCTGGTGAATTCCCGTCTGCATTTAAAACATTATTTCGACCAACCTCAGACCAGCATAATGTAAATAGCCGATCATCATCAAACCTGCAAATGCCCTTCTCCCCAACTCTACAATCGAATATAACTTATGCAAGGTCATGGAATCTAGTCATGGTCAAAGTCATGACTTAGGAATCTAGGTCAAGGTCATGGAACTTACCAAGGAAGATAACTTATGCAAGGTTTTGGAACCCGTTACCAGAAGAGCTGAGAGGTAGGAGCTCTCTTACGTCATTTAAAAGAAGATTAAAAAATCATTTATTAGCATTGGAAAAGATTAGTTAAATAATGGTAAATTTTTTTTTTACATAATGTGTTAAATATAAATAGATAAAGTTAAAATTTTATTTTTGTATAATGATGAGGCGGTTTCCCCTGGGGCAAAGGGCAGGAGGATAATTGGTAGTTATGTTGGATAAATGAGAGGCAATGTTGTTCCTGAGTGGAGGGGCAGTGAGCACGCTGTATTTTATGTTTAAAAGGTAGCGATTGAGGATCTCAGCATCCAGGAATGGACTGAGCATTGTTTTAATGTGTAATTTATTTTTTGATTTGATAATAAACCCCATTGAACTTGAACCAAAAATGTCTTAATAATTTTTTATTTATTAAAGTCAAAATAGTAAAAATATTTTTTATGTGATTTTTTGTTTTCAGTAAAGCGCAAATTTTGTTCTGGTCTTGAGAAGGCATGGGGGTTGTCAACCCTACTCATGTTAATTTTTGCTCGTTTTGACTTTGACTCGGCTATTTATCGCAATTTCTGTTCGTTTAGGGTTTTATTTATTTACTGATGGTTATTTGTGGTAGTTTTACGCTTAGAAGAGCATTTGACTTTATTTCTGCTGATTTTTGGTTTAATGGAGATCTTCACTTTTATCTGAAAAACTAGTTCTGTTGAAAAACTTTTTTTGGTTATTACCAATCAAGGGCCTATAGCATGGGTGTCAGGATTGTCATCTGTAAATTACAAAGAAATAGAAAATGCCTGAATTACTTTAATTAAAATTTTGTATTTTATATGCAAAATATTTCGATTCAATCCAAGTATCTCAAAATAAGTCACATGTCTGCTATTATTTTTGGTACTTCCTGGGGTTTCCATTTATAGTGATATATATAATAGATATATATTTACAGTGATTTATAGTCATAGCTATTTCTATTGATGGATCAACATATCAAGTACTAAAATTGCTCATGATTTTTTACTTAAAATACGAAACGTATATAAAAATCAGAGAATTTTTTTTTAATGTCAAACATTGGCAACACACAAAAGCTTAAAATGCCAAACCTGAATCATAGATAAATTAAAATTCGAAAACTCTTTAATTAAAATTCAATTCTTTAGTTTAAATTCTTATAATCTTTAATTAATATAAATCTTTAATATAATTAAAATCTTTAATAAAAATTTAATATAATTGATATAAATCTTTAATTAAAATTCTAAATTAAAAAATTCTTTAATTAAATTTAAATTAAAATTCTTTTGCTAAAATATACATAGCAAATTTTTTGTACCTGCAACTGCTGAGGCTAACATATATGGAAAACAAGATACCGTCAGTTATATTCTGGAAATTATTTTCTAAGATCTGCAGGACCCAAGATCCTTGTCATTCCGAACTTTTGAACTATCGCAGTTTTGCATCAATTGGAATCTAATGCCATCTAGACACTCATTCAATCTTTCTCGTCATTAAATAAGTGCATATATAGATTCTGGCCCGTTAAAAAGGAAGGTCATTCAAAAGAACAAGGCCTTGGCCTACAGAACCCAAAGGCCCACTATCCAAGTTGTGTTTGTTGTGTAAACATACTGTATGGTCTTTAGAGTGGATACTTTTGAGAAGAAAATGGATGTGTCGGATTGGATATACTGTTTTGTCCTGGGGAACTGGATGGATGAGTAGGGTCTAGACCTTGTTCAAGTACTCATTTTTTTTTTTTTTTTTTTTTTTTTTTTTTTTTTTTTAAGCCAGGTAATTACCGTAATACATTATAAAATATATACTTTATAGTGCATGGATAGTGAAAAGGGTTCACAACCCCAAAACGGGTTCTGATCTTTACGGAAATTACACCACCTAATGCAGCATGTCTGAGATCCGTAGAGCGGAAATTTTTGGTCCTTATCTATAAAATACGAATTTTTGTGTTTTTCCTGAGAAGAATGGTTACTGTTGTTTTTGTTTTTGCTTCTTTTCTTCACCAGAGGTAATCGTATCGAATCAGTGGCAATAGAGTGTTTGGTTTCCGATTGCTGTTCTTTACCATTTTGTGCAGAAAAACAAGACTGCCTCAAAAAATACAACCAAAAAACTATAAAATTGCCAATCAACCTAAAAACTATTGATAAGCTGGTTTTTTATAATCTGCCAGTTTCTAAAAAGGGGCTGCTCTACTGTGCTTTTATCGTTCCTAAACATATATGCAGCTCTTACCAAATTAACGGTTATTATAGAAAATGGCTTTTAAGCTTCATTGAACTGGAGGAATTCATTTGATGCCTCTTTAATTTATGTACTGTATTTCAAAGTTGCACACCAATAAATTGCGTGGAGCTCGGTGGACAGTTCTGGGAAGGGAGCTTGAAGCCTAAAGAAGCGAAGGGATGAGGGTGTTGGACGCCTCCCTCATATTTAGGCGATTTTATATAGTAAAGTAAATACATCAAACCCTCTACCCCCCTCTCTGGATACGGCCTTGAGCTGACAGGTTTTGCTAAAAAATCTTATTTAACAAAAAATCTTATTGTGATGTTATAGTTAAGATCAAACTTTTATCCGTGTTGAAGCGGTAGCTTGCAACCTAGTAAGAGACGACCACGTCCAATGTTAAGAAATATATTCTGGTAACTCCTAAACATAGAGTTGTCTTGTCCGAAACCCTTATATAGGAAACTTTCTATCCCTTGGCTTGAACAGCAGGGCAAATAAATTGGCTTGAAAATCAAGAAAAGTGGCAGCTACTACAGTATTCTGCTTAAACGGCATCTTTTTTTTCAGTAAAGTAGATACATCCGAAATAGTCGTTTTGTTCACGAAGAATCAATAGAGAAGGTTAAATTTAGCCTAAAGAGTAGGATTTGGAGATGAGAGGGGGTTTGCAGCCGCTCTGATATTTAGGATATTCCCAAAGACGATGCTAGAAACGGGCAGAACCCCAATAAACAACGTCAAAATAAAATGTAGAATGACGTTGAAACTTAGGACGACGATGAAGGGGGGTCACCCACTCTTTTGCTCTAAAGTTTAACTTTTTTATGTCGATGCTTTAAGGCAAAAGCAGTGTATTTTTTTGCATTTTGTTCGTGTTCATGTGCTCATGTATTCGTGCTTTTTTTTTATAAAGGGCTCATTTTTAAAAAAGTTTTAAACGGTTTAAACGTTAATTTCAGTTCAAATATTTTCAGAGACAGTTGGCAAATAAAACGCTTGAATTTACCAGCTGGCTGCTAAAATTACATAACTTTGTACTGTGTTCGCCTAAGAAGCGTTTTCTGCTGCAATATATTGTCTGCTATAGTGTAATACTACTGAATATTTAGTACATTCTAAAATGCTGTTAGGAAAGCATTAATTACATTTTAGTGCAAATAGATGGGGTTTTTAGTTCTTAGAATTCTACGGATACTTGAAATAACCCTTTAAAATTTTAAGAAACAAAAACTTTTTTTTTATGAAATTAATTTTCCTAATAACCAATTAGATTTTGCGTTCTTTTATTGTACTTACTTGTACTTGTTGCACGTTCAAGCCGCATCCAGACTTATCGTGGCGCCCAGCAGATGACGACATGTCTCCTTCCATAGGTTTCGCTCGAGGGTCGCAGGCTCCACCATTTCCAGCCACTGGCGATCCCAGCGAAGGCCGTATTTTCGGAATCCCCCGATTGGCTCCAGATCAGGCTTAACTGTTGCTAGCCTCGTCTTCTTTTGGCCTCCTGCCCTCTTCTTCCATGCCGGTAGTGGTAGACATTTGAGGCATTTTTTGCTTATAAGGTCATCTGGTCTGCGCATTGTGTGGCCAAACCATCTCAGTCTCCTCTGCTTAACAATGTCAGAGACAAGTGGGTGATCCCCACATCTTCTCCTTACTTCTTCATTCAAGATTCTATCTGAGAGGCGGATACCCGGGATATAGCGCAGGCATTTGTGGTTGAATGTATTCAAGATCAACGCTTTGGCTGCTTTCAGTGACCACGTTTCACATCCATAGAGGAGGACAGAGAGAACTATAGCTTCATACGCTTGGAGCTGTGTGCGTACCGATATTTCGCTCCGCTTCCAGAGATAGTTCCGTAATTGAAGGAAGACACTCCAGGCTGACGATATGCGGCTCTGGATTTTTTCTGAAGATTCGCCGGCAGGGTTTACCATCGATCCGAGGTATTTGAACGACTGGACGTCCTCTATCTGATTACCATTTAGGTCACAGGGGTTTCATCCATCCCATCTGTTCGCATGGATTTTGTTCTTGGTAGGCTTATTTGGGGACCATTCGAAAGTACCATGACTACCGCGTCATTTATCGTAGCCTGGGCTTTTGAAACTGATTCAGCAAGCATGTCCATATCGTCAGCATAGTCAAGATGTGTGACGGAGAAGGACGGGCTCACTGCTACGCCTTTATAATTGTCCAGTACCCTGAGGATCCAATCGATGACTAAGTTGAACAAAGTTGGTTAAAGGACACAGCCTTGACGTACACCTTACTCAATCAGGTCCAGATCTGAAAGCTCGTCATCGACTCTGACCCGGGCCTTTATTCCAGCATAGTATGCCCTGAGCAGATTGATGATCTTATTAGGTACACTATCCTCTCTCATTGCTTACAATACTGCATCACGATGGACCGAATCAAACGCGGTAATGAAGTCTATGAAGATTTGGATTGTTTCCTGCTGGTGTTCAAGGTGCTGGTGTTTAAACCGGTGTTCAAGGATCTGTCGCAGGCTAAAAATCTGGTCACAGCAGCCCATACCCGGCCTGAATCCTGCTTGGTTGGATCGCGTTCGGCTGTTTCTGATGTCTCTGAATCTATTTAAAAGTATGACTGCGAACAGCTTGGTAGCAATGTGGATAAGGGATATACCTCGGTAGTTTTTGCAGTCCGTTCGGTCTCCTTTTTTGAAGATAGGGACAATTATTGAAGTCTTCCAGTAATCTGGGATGTATTCACTGTCCCATCCTTCGGTTATAACGCTATGAAGTTCCTCCACCTCGGGGAGAGCTTTCAGTACCTCGGCAGGAATCCCATCTATTCCTGGGCTTTTATGGTTTTTAAAAACTTGGATCGCCTTAGCTACTTCATCCCTGGAGGGTGGGTCCGTACATACATTTTCATAAGCCTGGTTGTGCAGGGGGTTCTGCGGTGCTGTAAGTGGTTGCTTTCGATTGCTATTGTCTTCTGGTCTCAATAGCTCTTGGAAGTTACCTCGCCATCTTTCGATACGCTCCTCGCTGATTGTGAGTATTTTCCCATCTTTCGCCTTAAGCGAGGGGATGGTAGTTTTCTTCTTCTTCTCACTGCATTCTCCAAGTATCTGATAGAGTTTTCGTGTATCGTTCCGTGATGCGGCTCTTTCCATATCACTGGCAACATTAGACCAGTAGGCTTTTTTGTCAGCTCTTGCTGATTTGTGACATTCTTGTCGTAGCGCTTTGTTTGTGGGAGACTTCTTGATGGGTATTTCTTTTTTCTTGGCAGAGAGTTTGATTGTGTTTTCTGAAATCTATTCATGGGTTTTAAGTCTAAAAAACCCAAGTGTGTTTTCGGCAACTTCAGTGATTTGATCTTTGAATTTGTTCCATTTCTCTTCTATGTTTATCTTGGGCCACTGATGAGTCAGGACTGCCTCCTCGGTGTCATCTTGAAGGACAGCGAATCGGTTTGAGCATTCAAGGACAAATGCTCCTCGGTACTCATCTACTTTCAGCTTCAACACGTCTATTTTCTGGCTCGGGATAGTAGTCTCTCTTGCGCCAAGTCTATACTTTAGCCTTGTCTTCAGCAAGATGTGGTCAGACCCATTTTTCGAACCCGTCTCAGCACCTCTGTGCACTCTCGAGTCCAACACCATGGATTTCCATCGTCGGGATACAAGGAGATAATCTATTTGGGCCTTTACTCTTCTATCACGGGATTCCCATGTATACGTATGACACGGCTTGTGCCTAAACCAGGTGTTAGCCACAGCAAGATTGTTCTGCATTGCGAACAGCAAAAGCCTGTTTCCATTTGTGCACCTGTCTCCGAGGTCGTGCTTGCCGGTCGCATGTTCCGAGTTATTCAGCTATCCGCCGATTCTTGCATTGAAGTCGCCTCCAATTAAGAGGATATCTTTCCGGGGAATCTTATCAATGACTGACTGCAGGTCACTGTAAAACTGATCTTTTTGCTGTTGAGTGGCATCTCTTATTGGGGCGTAAACGCTAAGGACAGTAAGATTGTTCGTGCGACCTTTAATATTTGCCCGTACGATTCTCTCAGACACAGGCTCATATTCGATGACCCCAGTAACTGCTTTGGGGGACAACAGGATACCTACTACTGCTCGACCAGATCCATCTAATGGTCCCGAGTTATAAAAAGAGACCGCCTTCCCAGCCGAGGATTCAAGGGTCAAGATGTTACGTCTATTTAGTCTCGTCTCGAAAAAGCACAGAATATTAAGGTTATAAAGATAAAATTCATCCGCTAAAAAAGCTTGTGTCAATGAACATTTAATCAAGCACAGGTTCCAGCAGCCGATATTCAGGCCTTGTCTCCTTGATAGGACGGTAGCTAGCATACTTTTCGACGAGAGCGCCATTCTTGTCGCATCGCATAATACCGGGGATTCCGTAGCCAAACTTTTCAACATTATATTTGTCATCATCATTGAGTGTTTCTTGGGTATAAGGTACACCACAAGGTCCCCAGTCTTGCTGTCACCCGAAGCGCGATGGCCATCACCTTGCTCGGCGTGGAGCTCAGTGATGTTTACACCCCTTCACCACTTTGAGGTGCGCTAGTGGATTTTCTATGCTGCCTAGGGACGGAGGGTCAAGCCTCATTGCCTGGATGCCTACCACCGCCGTGGAAATTTCCCAGCTTAGCTAGCCCTTTGCTCCCACCTAGAATCAGCAATAGGCTTCAGAAGGGGAGGCATGACCATCAAGCTATTTTATACATATGGGAATAGTTTTCAAAAGGCAGGACTATTTTTCTCTTCACAAATAACGAATAATGTGATTGGGGTATGAAAATGCGTCACAGAAATAAGCCAATAAAATTAAAGCATACTTTATAACATGAAGTTTTACTATTACCTATCTTTTTTTCTTTCACAAAGCCTTTCGAATTGTCTTAACTAAGTATTGTCCTAACTTTCGAATTGTCCCTTTCTAAATAAGTATTGTCCTAACTTTCGAATCGCCCTAATTTTCATCATAGGACTAAAATTTGAGTAGCTGAATTTATTTTACAAAAACGAAGTAACTAAATTTTAAGAACATACTCACCTTCCGCAGTTACAATTATGCCCTTTCTATGATGAATTTATTTGCATTTGTTCATTAAACTAGCCAAAGTTTTGACTTTTGTCTTTCATAAAAATTTGCGGGTTGCTATTTTTCAAAGGACAAAATATTATAGTTATAAATCGTTATAAAAGAAGTAGGACCTAGAAATGAATAAAACAATTCTTGCGCATAAAGTTGAAATTAAATATTAAAAAAAATAACTGCTTCAACATGTGTCAATTCCAAATTATGTTAGTAACTAAATTCTACAAATAAAAAAAAAAAAATAAAATCAATGATTTACACTAATATATCAATCTCTCTCTAAATCACTTTTTTATAATTTGGCACTGGTGTAAATAATCTGGCATGAATACTGACCGTAAATTTTGGAGCTAAAAGGTCAAAAGGCCAACAGTTTCCACAGAAATCTGAAAAAATGTTGTGCTCATCATTAAACGGTTTTTTCTTGTGTTAAAGTTCGAAAAATCAAATTGTGTTTTGAGCCCTTGGCGTGTATATAAACACCCCTCCCCCATGTTTGTTGTGCAATCCTATATAATGATTCATTTTTCAGGACTTTTCTTGCTTACCATTTTATGGCAATTTTGTTTTAAAATACAAAAATTTGAATATTTAAGTCAACTCTATGAGAAGTCTTAAAAGAACTTCCACTAGTTTTAAAAGAACTTCTAAATTTTCATAGGGTTGTATATGTTTTTCTAATAAAAGTACTTACAGGTCAAAACAGTCGATTCTTTTGCCCTAATGGAATAGATAAAATATGTTGTAATTCCCAGACACAGTTTAGGTTCTAGCAAGATGTGGCACACTCCACCTTTTCATGTTTGAAGGCTTTGTTTCAAAATGATTGGTTGAAATGATGGGTCATATTTCGATGGACTTAATTATATTTGATGGTGTTTTAAATCAAAGACAATTAAGAATGTCGTTCTATTATACGAAACGTGTTTTGCTTCTAAAATGGACAGTGGTATATCTGCATATTAATTGCTCTAGGCTCCGGTTATAACCAGAGATGCATTGAGGGAGGGAGATAGGGGTTTGAATTCTGCTCCTTGAGTTATTTTTTGCTGTAAAAATATCTCCTAAATAGTACTAGAAACCCGGTAAATTATCTTATTTATCCCTTCTGTTTTTCAAATTAATAAATACTTAAACAAAAGTTCATAATATTTAATTGTTGGAATTTCAATTTTTTTTTTCTCGAAAAATCTGTGTAAATCCAAGTAAAACACGCACGAAAATCAGCAAAAGCCCCCACCCCTGAAAATTTTGGTCTTAGCCCCCCATCACTTTCTAGTCGAGCTTCTAATCAGTACTTGTTGTATACTCTAAAAGTTATGTAAGTAAAGATTATTTACAAAACTGAAAAAAAGATATATAGGAATAGCTTAAAAGTTCCTTTCACAATTTATAAAAGTGCTCTGGAGAATTTTGATTGAGATCACAGACGCACAGCAAAGAGAGGGGTGAGGCCGACTCGTTCAGGTCGACCCAAGAGACCCAATATGAAATGATTAAATAAAAAAACAAGTATGATTAAACAAAAAAGACAAGTGTTTTTTAACTGAAAGTAATGTGCGACATTAAAGCTTAGAACGAACAGAAATTATTCCGTATATGAAAGGGGCTGTCCCCTCCTTAACACCTTGCTCTTTACGCTAAAGTTTGACTCTTTCTCACAACTTTATGCTTTAAAACAATAAAAAATATTTGAAATCAGCATAAAAAATCTGATTCTTTTTATGTATCTATTGGTATCAAAATACCGCTTTTTAGAGCTTCGGCTACTATTGAGCCGGGTTGCTCCCTACTTACGGTTCGTTACCACTAACTGTATGAAAGTCGACTTTGAAGTGGAAATAGTCGACTTTGAACTAATCATCGAATATTTTGTTTTGACTTGTCACGTTATTTAGAAGTTTAAGCTAAAAATTTTATTTTTGTTTTAGCGTTCAGACTTAGTTTTAAAGCTGAGACTTTTGGGGTACTAGTTGGGGGGGGGGGGTTAACTTCCAATATTTCCAACCTAAATAATTTTTTTAGACCACACTGCTTTTCCATTTACAGAATTGAAGAGAGACAAAACGGGTATAATTTAGATAAAATAGGGGGGAAAAAAAGCTCATTTTGGGGCTACTAAACCTTGGTCTAGTGGCCCTGTAACCATTTTCAACAACTAAAGTTGATATAGAGTTTATAAAACTGTTTCTAAATTTAACCATTTAGCTCCAAAATCTACATTAGCAAATAAATTAAAAACGAATCTCTCCACTAGGATGTGCGACTAGATAAAGTCTATTGACAGTCATATACGGAGGCCTGTTATATAGTGTATGCCTCCTTCTCCGTCTGTACATTGAGGGGTTGGCAAGGAAGTGCTCATAAGACTCATTCCAACGCATTGTTGGGGGTTGTAAAAGGGCAGCTGACCAGGTATGGTGTCTTTGTGGTCTCCTTGGTACTGCCGCAATGGGATGCTGGAGAGGTGGCATCACTCTTGTTCTATAGATCTCACTCATTTCAATTGAATGTCTTTTTTTTACTGATATGGGTAGTTTTGGTACAGGTTCTTTGAAATTTTGTAGGCTCTCAACTATACTTAGACGCTTTTGAAGGATTTCTGGACTCACTACGTTGTTTTCTTTTAATTCTTCTTTTGGTTTAAAGAGGTCATAGTTTAATGTTGCATCAATTTCATCATTAGTTTTGGGAGTTAAATAGCCACTGCTTGTACTGTCTTCGTGGCATTGAACCGTTACTTCAATTTCCTGCCTCTCACCCTTACTAGGAAATACTTTTTCCTCGTAGTTGAGTAGGGCCTTAACTCGTTCATTTTGAAGATATTTCTTTGTTTCTTCAAATACTTTTTTACTCTCTTCTTCTTTCAGTACTGTATCTATTGCATCAATATTTGTGTAAGAAAAATCCTCAGGGAAAAGAATGCAATTTCTTTTATAGCCATCACTTAAACTTTTATACTTTTTACTTAACGTTGGGTAGCTATATTCAATATTTTCGGATTGTCTATTTTTTTTCATTTCTTCTGGGATATTTTCCTCCTTCTTCTTCTTCTTCTTACAAGGGAAACAGCAACAGATTACTGCAATGATGAACACTGTTGATGTTGATGAAACAGTTGCTGCAATGGCAACTTCTGACGAAGGGAAATTTTGTCCCCTCCCCGTCGATATTTCTTCACAGATTATTTGGTGCCCCTCACTGTCAATTTTATATTTAAAACAGATTGAGTAACTACTTGATGCTGTTAAGTTCTGAAATGTGACTGAGCCTGTGGGTTTTGATCCTCCACTTTGTGCTCCTGTGATTTCTGTGCAGTTCTTTGTGCCAAAAAGTCTGAAATTTATAAAAAAGAGTCAATTTAAAGGAAACTGAAATTGTAGTAATTGACATAAATGCTTTTTTTTGTGGCAAGCAGGAAGATTTTTAGAAAATGAGTTGGAACGACCAGAACTGGACCCAGTACATTTATACTGAATCATCACAAGTGTACTGTTTTTGGCTTTTTGCTAAACTGGCTTTTTGAATGAAACTTTTTAATTTACTTCAAAAATAGACCTTTCTGAATTTTCCTTGTTTGTTTTTCTTGTACTGTAAATGACGAAAAAAATTTGGAATAGAACGGTGAAATTTAACATTTTCTGTTTCTAATAAGTCCCTTCAATTCTGAAGGAATTTTCAAATTTTTAGAGACCTTCTGGCCTGGTTTCTTTAAGGGTATTTTTTATTAATATTTCTATGTATTATTAAGATACCAGACTTCAACAAACGGGGTGACGCCCTTTCTATATCTCTCTCAATCAAGGTTGCCACCCGACGAGAAAAATATCTCTAGATTTTAGTGATTTTTTGGTTAATTTAGCGATTTTCTTCAATAATATGGTGATTTATGTCCTGATTTAGTGATTTTAGACAGTGTAAAAAATCACTAGAAATAGTGATAAATCGCTAGAGGTGGCAACCCTGCTCTCAATGTGTTTATGGTTCTGCTTTGGTCCCCTCCGGAGAAATTCCCAAGGGTTTCAGGCTATATTTTATCATCTCAACCCGGTCGTATTATTGGTGTCCGACCCAAAAAATGTCAGAAACATATGAGAATGGAAACTGGCATTAGTGTCGAAAAGAAAAATCACCAATGCCATCTAGGACTGGCGATTTTTTCTTTATTCTAGGCTGCTTTATACTCGTCCTTTTAGATATTTTAAGTGTAGATCAAAGTATAATCACCTACGGAACAAGTACTGACAAAACTCTCCAAAAGTGACCCCGCGTACCTCAGCGCCGCTAGACGCAAAATGTTATACTTCTTAATCGCTCCGAGCCAAAGTACTTTGCTCCGGCCAATAACTATGATAGAGCGTGATTCAGGCGACGAGTGACGTACTTGTTCCGTAGGTGATTATACTTTGGTTGCCAGGTTCGCATAGGTATACAAAGGGTCACTTTTTTGTGTGGAGAGGATAGGTTTTGTCAGTACTTGTTCCGTAGGTGATTATGCTTTGGTGTAGATAAAGGTTAAGAAAGCCTAATTATGTTACTAGCTGGCTTACCAGCTTAAAATCATCTAACCTAAACGAACCTAAGCCTACCTGTGCGGACTAGCTTTTGGCTTTAAATATTTCTTAAAAACAAAAAATGTTCATTTATTATCACTTACAGAGAAGTTTTGGCTTTAATCTTATAATATTAGAGATTAATTATATCAATTTATTGAAATTTTTTAGTTAATCTTAACTTTTTTAATTCACTTTTTTTCCTAATTTCCCATGGAAAATCGCCAAGTATCCAACTTATAAGTTTCCCATTCTCTTTGGCCCGATTTTTCTGTTCTTGCAGGATGTTTACGAAAATACTCCTATCGATACGGATATTAAGGGTACGATTTTTTTAAGGGTACCTTTAGTTTCATGGGTGATGTTTTCTGAGTTTTTTGGTTTTTAACATTTTGAATACTTTTTAATATCCAAATTTAGCCCTGTGAAAAAAAGAAGTGTACTCTTCAAATTAATGTCTGAATACCTCCTAAAAATGTCCTAACCTTTTATACAGTTCAGGAAAAGTACCATGGGTCCGAGCTTTGCTCGGTTAAACGATTTTTAAACATAAAAACGGTATATTCCCCCTGTAGAAATGCAATCCCCTCTTACCCTGATTCACACGAAAAAACTTTTTGCGTAATTTTTTGGGGTGTAGTTGTACTGACATTCATTTTATTTTTTTGACTGATAAATTCATGATTTGGCGCCTCTGAACTATACAATGGAAAAACAAAGTTACTCTTCTAAAAATCCACTCCAAAATAACAATATTTTTAGTTGGGTACCTTTCTAAGATCGCTGTCAAATTTCAACTAACCCGTTTAAAATAATAATGGCGTGATTGATATTCACTCACTCATGTACATCTTCTTCAACTGTCATCTTCTTCAACATCAACTGTCATCTTCAGGTTGACAGTTTTTTCCCGCTTTTTGGTTCTCTGATTTCAGTTAGCATGTGAAGCGAAATTTCAGTTTAAATGAAATTTATTGCTAGGAAGGGGAAACGAATTTTTCAAAGTTGTGACTAATCTAGATCGTTTTTTTCGCACCGTTAGTATGCCAATTTTCGTAATTGCTTGTTCAAAGGTGTAAGATATTAAGCTACTGGGTAAAGTATTGTTTTAAACTCATTAGCTGTGCATACTTGAATTTTGCTATGTTTTATTGTATATGTTTTATGTTTTATGCTATGAATTTTTGCTACGTTGGATATGTTTTGTTCTCCTTATGCAATTTTTGACCATTGCTCGACTATTTTGTTAGTCAGTCTGATTTTTCCAATTTTATCTCGATGTTTCCAAACCTTTTCTCGATTTTTTCAATTTCAACATGTTTTTTTTTCAATTTATATAAAGACAGTTCGTTCAGAAAAAAATTAAGAACTATTTAATTTCGTAATCTAGGTAGCAAATTGTTTTTACTTTTTAAGGCACTTTCATAAAATGCTATGACGTTGATTTATTAAAAAAAAAATGTTTTTCTCGTTTTTTTTTTAATGAAAGTACAAAAGAACAGTTTTTTTCTAAATCTAAGAGGGGTGATTGATTTAGTTATAAGCATATGTAAACCAAGGACCGAAAAGCCAGGACATGATTATTCGTGGGATTGGCTTTTCATCCCCATATTCTCGGGTATTAAATAATCATTTATAATTATTATTTTTTTTATAATTAAATAATTATTGTAATTGGGGCCCCATTAAAGAAAAGCTTATCCTTCCATTTACAGTTTATAATTTAAAATAGCGCCAGCCTTGACACTCAGGCTATTTGATACATGTGATTTTCTAAAGGCGTGGTTATTGGTCTCCCCAGAAATAGGATAATGTGACGGATTCGCGAAAATACGATACAAATAAACTGGCACATACGCAGGAGGGGCCTCCGCCCCCCACCCCCCGATACGGGTTTTTTTTCATTTTTTCATAATTTTCTTATACTTCTCAGAGAATAGGCCTAAGGGATTTGAAGGATTTGGGTCTCGAAACAAATTCCTCCGTACGTGCCTGCAAATACACGAAAATACTAAATAATGAAGTACGCATATTAGCATGGACGTATAGGACATTTGTCTTTCTATTCTTTTTGGAATTTTTTTTCCAGTTTTTTGGAGTTTTGACTGTATATTTTGCTGCGGTTATTTCGGCTGCAGCTCTTGTTATAAAAACTGTACTGGAGTTTGGAGTAGTTTCTGTGAAGATTAATACGTAAGCCCTCCTCTAAGTTAGTTCAAAATTTTAATCAGAATAGGGCTAATTACCTGCATGAAATACTCCAGGAAAAGGTTTCTTTTGCTGTTGCATTCAACATCCATCTTGCCACTATCTGGGCAGAAGTTGCTTCCAGATCTAACCTTGCTTTAGAATGATGTTCAACCATTGTGAGGGGCAATTGTTTCATCTTTTCTTCTTCACTTCTCACAGCGAGACTTGAATCAAAGCAATCCCCTTGATTATCTAGAATGATTCTTGCATTAGTCCTTCAATCATATCTGGAGATGCGCAAACATGTACATTTTCTTCCTAAAAATGATTAGCGTTTCCGCACGGTCGTTTTTTATGAAGTATAAATTAACGGTTATTTTGAGCATTTCTTTTTTCTTTTATATCCTGTGAATCACTAACGAAATGACGAAATGATTTTTATTCTATTTTGGAAAAACTGAAATAATTGTTGCTGAGGTTTCCCCCAATTTTTTCTTTAGACTTTTCTAATGCCAAGGGTTCACATAAAATTTTCCTTCTTTGGTGTATTTCTTTTGCCGATTAAAAGTAAATAATGCAAAAAAAAAATAAAAAATACAAAATTGCACAATTCATACCAAAGAACATGCAAACGACAAAAATAGTATTTGGCAGGTCGGAGAATTCAGATTTTGAGGAGAGGAGAGGGGGGGTATTGAAAATAATTTTATAAATAAATATAAATTTTAGGAAAATTTGGCCTGAAAATTTTATGGGAAATTGGGGGAGGGGCTAATCAAGATTCTGCCCCAGGCGCAAAAGGCTGGAGCCGTCACTTGGAGGCAAACTGCGTGTCGCATAACCAAGCAGATACACCCCTTCAAATTCCCAGTATTTGTTTGACAGCAGTGTTTTGCAACTTACGATTTACATTAAATCGCGCTTTTTTTTTAGGAAATATCACGTCTGAGATCAAATTTCACGATCTATCTATAAATATCGATGTTCTGATTATGTACAAATCCGATTTTTATGCATAAAAATAAGGGAAATTTACTGCTCTATTTTTGCTGAAAGTTGAGGCATTTATAACTTTGCTATGTTTTGTTGGACCCTTGAGTCGACCAAGAGTCGACCTAAGAGGTCAAAGGGTCGTAAGCATGCTAAAAATAGGAAATAATAGCGCATTCCCCTTAATTTAAAATTTCTGTTTTTAACTTTTTATTTTGGATTTTCTCAGAAGTCAGAATGATCTCAAAATTCGAGCCCTTGCCAAATAAACTGGAAAGAAGAATCGCTACACCCGAATAGCATGTTTAATAGTTACTAAGTTTGTGACGTATTAAGTATTAGAATAAAGTATGAACGGCATGGGCCTATCCAGAATTTTGTTAAGGGAGGGGGAGCTACAAAAAAAATTACAAAACGCATCAAAAATTTGTTTGTATACATTTTTGTTATTTCTTTGCGAGTCGGAGAAAAATTCGTGATGGGTAATTTAAACTCGGAATGGGTGATTAAAACTCTCCCCCCTTGATACAGCCTTGATGACTAATTAAAATCTGGAAAATAGAAAAAAAAATATTTGATCTAGTTTGTCATTGACATAATAATAACTAGTGTGATAGGGAATGACATTGCTTCTTCGTTTGTCATTTTAAAGTACCAAAAACAGCGAAAATAAAACATGACTGTTTGAATTGGCTATGTTTAACAAATTTATTAGCTATGTGTGCCAAATTCAAAAAAAAAAATGTGTAAAAGTAAAAAAAAAACGTTTGATATCAAACAGTTTAAGAAGGTTCAGCTTTTCTTTGAACGTTTACTTGTCTTTGGGTGGTAGCAGACTGTTAATTTTAAGGACAAAAGTGTTGTCAAATTTAACTAATTAATTTTGCTTATTTATTTTCACGGTTCA
Organism: Artemia sp. Qi Xiang Cuo; assembly: GCF_049724085.1. Taxonomy (NCBI): domain Eukaryota; kingdom Metazoa; phylum Arthropoda; class Branchiopoda; order Anostraca; family Artemiidae; genus Artemia; species Artemia sp. Qi Xiang Cuo. The sequence continues at coordinate 60,136,417 of NC_142805.1, forward strand.
CCGTGGCAACACTGACAGAAACGTGATACCGTTCGAACCTTCATGATTTTTGAAACCGTCTAAAGAAAAATTTAAGAAGATCAAACGTTTTAGGCATGAATAGACCTAAGTTATTATTATATTATTTTTATAATCAATCATATTAACATAACTATATAATTATAGTTATATTAATTAATTATATTAATTATAATAATAATTAAAGATTATTATTTTGATGGCCTTTGTACTTTCAGTTTTTGTTATAATTACCATTTCTCCTTGTCTTCTTTTATATAGCCGGCTATCATTGGCAACAGAAAATTTTCCTATTACTATTTCAAAAATTTTTGCGAAGATGCTAGTCCTTTACCTTTTAAAATTTGAAATGCAAGTTTGTGTATATTAGCTGCACAGAAGCTACTGTTTATCTCTGCACTACTGCTTCTATTTTCGATTTTGTTGTACATAACGATAGGGCATGTGCAATTTAGTCGATTGCCATGAAGTGAAAGCAATTTCAGCTGAGGGGGTTGACTGAAGAGGTGCAAGTGGAGTAGACGATTATTATCCAAGTAGAGGTTTTGTAAATCTGGCATGGCTGAAAATGCTTCTAACGGTATATCTAAAAAATAGTAAAGAAACTGATAAAGCAAGAATTAATAATCAAGTAATGAAGTATAGTAAAACTATTAACTAAAAGTAAAAATTAATGAAGTAAAGTAAAACTAATAAACCAAAAGTAAAAAATTAATAAAATACAGTAAAACTAATAAACTAAAAGTAACGAAATTGATAAAGCAAAGTAAAATTAGTAAGATATCTGAAGTGAAATTGCAAAATCACTTTTTCTCACAGATTTTATTCTTATTATTGTTTTTTCAATGCTTCTTTGTTTGTGAAGGAAAATTTGCAGTGATTTCTAATTAAAGGATATTGCTAGAGAAAAAAAGTTGCTGACGTAAGAGTTGAACAAAGGATTTCCCGGAGGCTAGCTGGAGATACCAACCCTATTTCAATAAGCACCCATGTCATAGCTTTTATTTTAAGGTTTATCATTCCATAAAAATAAAGTAACTTGAACTAATAACTAAAATTATATATAAAATATTAAACAATTAATTACTGAAATTTTAAATAATTGAAATATAAAATTACAATTAGAACAATTACAAAATTCTATTAAAAGTTCGTCAGGTGTGCCTGTTGACCCTGGGTTGGTAGATTTATATAGTCACGAAGGAATCCTGACCTGAACTCCCACGCCAGTAACAAATTTGTCAAGCAATTATCCTTTATTACTAAATTAAAGTTAAAGGCGTGTTTTTAGCTATATTCGCCTTTTAGCTATATAACGCCTCGCTCTTTACGCTAAAGTTTTTTATTGTTTAAAAAAAAATAAGAGTTGTGAGAAGGTCAAACTTTAGCGTAAAGAGCACGGCGTTGAGGAGGGGACAGCCCCTTTCACATACGGAATAATTTCTGTTCGGTTTAAGTTTTAACGTCGTTCCTTACTTTCAGTTAAAAAACCTTGTTTTTTTTAATTTAATTTTGAACGTTTTTGAATTAATGCATGTTTTGATTTTGGCTCACAGTACATGAATAATTAAAACAAAATTTGTATATTAATTTTACTTTTATTTGGTTCATGGCTTTCTCGAAACTTGTTTAATTTTATTTACAAACGTTTTTATTAGTAATAAATATACGTAGCTTACGAATCAACTTACGTAACGAACTTCTATATTCATATATTTTTAATACGTATATTAGGAGGTTCGCCCCTAGTCAATACCTCGCTCTTTAAGCTAAAGTTCGAATTTTGTTCCAATTCTTTAAAAATGACCTCTTAATCACAAAGGCCGTTATTTAGAATAAATAGCTCTTATGAAAGTACTAAGAAATCTTTGGCTTAAAGAGCGAGGTATTGACTAAGGGATGAATCCAATCATACACGTAATATTTTCTGTTCGTTTTAAGTCTTGATGTTACTCCTTATTTTCAGTTGGAAAACTTGTTTTTTCGTATATTTAATTTCTGATCTTTTTTTTTTAAATAATGCTGGGAAATCCGGCTCCCCCTTCATAGCAATGTCCCTTCCCCCATGAAAACTTCCTTCATGGAAATATCTTCCCAAATATCCCCCGACCCACCCACCCCCCCACTACCAGAAAAAATCCCCCCTGAAAATGTCTGTATACTTCCTAATAACCAATACTATATGTTAACATTGGGTAAAGTTCATAACTTTCAGCCCTCCCCCCGGGGACTTCGGGGAATTAAGTCATCCTAAAGGACATAGTTATCATATTTTTAACCATGCTGAACAAAATGGCTATCTCAAAATTTTGATCAGGTGACTTTGGGAAAAAAATAAGCGTGGGAGGGGGCCTAGTTGCCCGCCATTTTTTTTTGTTAACTTAAAAAGGCCACTAGACCTTTTAATTTACATTCCAATGAGTCCTCCCACGATATTCTAGAGGCACAGGGGGTACGATCACCCCTGGGGAAAAAAAACAACAAAAAAACAAGTAAACACGCGCCTGTGATCTTTCTTTTGGCAAAAAATACACACTTCCACATTTTGCAGATAGGAGCTTGAAACCTTTGAACTAAGGTTATATTATACGCTCAATATGAAAGTGTGATTTTCATTAAGGTTCTATAACTTTTAGGGGGTCTTTCCCCCTTTTTTCGAAAATGAGCCAAATTTTCTCAGGCGCGTAACTTTTGATGGGCAGGACTAAACTTGATGAAAGTTATATATTTGAATTCAGCATTGAAATTTGATTCTTTTGATGTATCTATTGGTATCAAAAACCCGTTTTCTAGAGTTTCGGTTACCATTGAGCCCGGTCGCTCCTTACTTAAAGAAAGGTTGAGATGGCTAGGGCATGTTGTGCGGATGAAGGATGACAGATTGCCAAAGATTGTTCTTTTCGGCCAACCGTCTAGCGCTAAACGGAAAGCAGGTCGTCCTCGTCTAGGGTGGGAGGACGTCATAAAGAAAGATTTAAAGGAAATGAGAACTTCGTGGGAGGGTGTGAAAATGGAGGTTTTGAATAGATTGGGATGGAGTAGGAGCGTGCGTAGCTATGTTGTCCTCATGCGGCTTGGTGCTACGATGAATCGTTAGTAGTAGTTGTAGCAGGTGGCCATTTTGTGTATTTCAATATAATTATTTCTTTACCGTATAAACAAATTCCTGCATTTAATTATTATTTCAAGGTTTTTGATTTTTTATAGCAACTTTCCATATATTTGCTCATATAAGTATCTCTCGATTTATATATTCCAACATACTGCGGAAAATACGGTGCGAGAAATGCATGTTTGATACAAGACAGCGTGAAGTATTAGTAAAAGCCCAATTCTAATTCACAAGATCAGTAATTGAACCGTAACAAGTTTTGTACAAATAAACAGATAAAATAAACTGAATAAATAAAACAAAAGAATAGAGTTTGGAAAAACAAATAAGTCAAGTAATTGGAGATGAGCCCAGTTAAAGATACAGTCAGTCATGTAAGATTAATTTTTTCACATTTATTTTTAGAGCAAGCTTTATTTTTTTGAATGCGTTGAAATATTACAATGGGTGCAAACCTGTGTTTGCTTACTCCCTTTCCGAAATTGTCCATGTTCTGGAAAGTTGTGTTGTTTTTCTGTTAAACGTACCATCTGAGAAACGTGCAATAATAATTTGGCCCGAAATAAAACCGTGTCGTTTTTAATTTTTACAGTTGTGAAATACATCAAAAAGACAATTAATTCTATGAATGGATTAGCAATGTCTCAAAAGTCTTAAAAACACAATTGAATTTAACGTCTCAAAAACAAACACAGGCTTGGTCTCCCTGTTCCTTAATAAAAGTGGGTATAGTTATTTTTAATTATACCCATTGGCGGTTCTGGCCTCTCTTAAACGCATGGCAAAATCGTGATTAGTGTCCTCCCCCTATCTCCCACTAAACTATCAGGCCGAATTTTAACAAATTTTTCATTTATTAACAAAATTACCAGGATAAGTAAAACTAGATGTCAATGTGAAATGTTCGACGTCACTGTTCCTTTGATGCCCAGTGTTCCCATTCTACAGATTTTTGAGAAGATACGGTAGAAGATACCGTAACCAGTTTCGATAGAAAACCTGAGGCTGAGAGCCATCTACCGAATTTGGTACCGAAAATCGCAGAGGTTTTATAGATTGTTTGCAAAAAATACTGTTGATATCTATAATTTCTATAGGCACCGCATGGAATATTGTCAATCATAGAGTTAAGGCATACCTGAAAGTAAATTTCCAGATAGGTCTAAACTTCTTAACCTTGGAAAAGGCCTTATAAATTGCTCAGGCAAGACTTTCAGTCCGTTGGCTCGCAAGTTTAGCACTTCTAGAATTTCTCGCAACGGTTCTAGGTTAAAGACAGTCAGCGATAGAGGCCTACTTATTCCTTTTGAATTTTTCGCTTGAATTTCTTGTATTGTTCCTAGTCTGAAAGAGTAAAAAAATTAAATATCTACTAACTTAAAATATAAATACATTTTAAGACCATACTGGCCATACATGGCCATACATGGCGACCATACATGGCGTACGACAAACAAAAATCCCAATATTTTGGTTTCCCATCCGGACGTACAATAGTATACTTTTAACAGATATTTTACCTTGTTGCTTTATTCTTTGTGCTCTGGTGCTTTACCATATTGAATTAATTTTTTTTTTCACTGAATCTGAAATAGAGTTTTATTTGTTGAATGAATTAATATTGCTCATTACATTCCATGAGGTCTCTATTGTTCAAAAGGCGCTGCCCCTTTCCCACCCCTCACTCTTTACGCTAACGTTTGATTTTTTGTCCCAATGCTTTAAGAACGACTCCTGACTACAAGGATCGTTGAAAATCAATAAGAAGTGTTTTAAAGAGGTTTAAGATTTTCACGTAAAGAGCGTGGGTTGAGAAAGGGGCAGCCCCCCCCCCATATACAAAATAATTTCTGTTCGTTTTATGTTTTGATGTTATTCCTTATTTTCAGTTGGAAAATCTAGTTTTTTTTTAAATATAAATATTCAGGATCAATGCTAATGTTTCTTAACCGTTTTCGCTCTTTAATAACTGATAAAAATAAGTTCTTATTCAAGGTGATGTTACGTTGGATGTCAAACAGTTAATTGATAAATACCAAAATAACCAAGGCTAAGCAATAACATGATATTATTTTCCTCCATTTTTATATCAGTGTTTGTTACTATCTCCAAATTTGAAACCAGATACAGCGTATAAATAAAAACTAAGTGATCGCCGCTTCAACTGGGAATAGTGTGTTTGCTTACAAATTACACATTAATGACTTTGCTCCGTCATGGAATTTATCAGAGTACAATGAGTAATAAGGTGTGGAGTTAGTTAGACGAGTGTGGGTAATCAATAGAAAGTTATAATGTATTGTCAAGGATCTTCTTTTTTGTTTATCTACCCATCTCAGAATATCAAATATTATCTTCATAAATTTGATCAATTCATCCCCTTCACTGCTGGTTTTCTACTCGGTCTAAATAGAATAAGTTAGCACCACGGGCAGAGTCATTTTGGGGTCCTTTATTGAGAAACATAGAAAGAAATGGCTTTACCCGCTTATTTTGTAAACAGTTAAGTTTTCTACAAAAATTAAAGAGTGAATTTAAAACTAAATTGTAATAGAAATTAACGCTATATTATTACTATTATTTATGCTTCATCCACACAGTACAATAGTATAATATATGAAGTAAAAAACAGAAAAAAACACATAAGAATACAAGTGCAAATTGAAAAAGAAAACACATAAGAATTTCTTACAGAGTAACACAAGAAAAAAAAAAAAATTATAAATACAACAAAAAAAGGAGAAAAAGAAGAAAAAAAAGTAGGGTGAAAGAGAAAAGAAAAAGAAGCTCACAACTTAAATAACCAATAAATATATATATATATATATATATATATATATATATATATATATATATATATATATATATATATATATATATATATATATATATATATATATATATATATATATGTGTGTTTGTGTTACCATGAATGTCTGAAATCTGGTTAATGTCGACATTCACTGCTGAATGTTCGAAATTCCTTTTTCTCTACTTGGATTCAATTAGCTTTACGAGTCAGGTTTTTCAGTATTATGTAAGCTATCATAAACAGCGCAATCGCGCTGCCTAAGTAAAGAACGATGTTGCCGCAACGTATTATTTACTTATTTCTGGTCTTAGACCCGGGTACTACATATCGAGGGAGGTGTCTTAGAAACTTCAAAAAGGGCTCTTTCGATTGGAAATTGGAGTGGCTTATGCTCTTTTTAATAGTCAAAAATGATTGGAAGGCAATTAACAGCCCTTCCACGCCCACCATTTTCCCAAATATATCCAATCAAAATTTTTATATAGCAATTTTGTTCAGCATAGTTGATTTACACATAAAATTATTTTTTTGAGGAGGACACTCCACCACAGCCCTCAGGGCAAGGGTTGTGAATTATGTCCTGGGGGCATATAAGGTTTTGTAGAAAGCGTTGTCGTAGAAACTTCAAAAAAGGTTCATTTGATTGGAAATTCAAAGGGCTAGGGCCCTTTTTAATAGTCGAAAGTGGTTGGAGGGCAACTAACCCCCCTCTTACGCCCCCATTTCCTCAAACACATCCAATCAAAATTTAGAAATATTCATTTTGTTCAACGTTGTTGAAAGTTCTAGAAATTAGGTCTTTGAGGATGACAACCCCTCCCCCCCAATCCCTCAAGGCAAGGGTTGCAAGTTATGCCCTGGGGGTATATAAGGTTTTTATAGAAAGCGTTGTCGCAGAAACTTCAAAAAAGGCTCATTTGATTGGAAATTCAAAGGGCTAGTGCCCGTTTTGATAGTCGAAAGTGATTGGAGGGCAACTAACCCCCCTGTCACGCCCACCTTTTCCCCAAACACATCCACATCAAAATGTTGAGATAGTCATTGTTCAACGTAGCTGCAAGTTCTGGAAATTAGGTCTTTGAGGATGACAACCACCCCCCCCCCCCACAGCCCTCAGGGAAAGGGTTTTAAGTTATGCTCTGGGGGCATATAAGGTTCTTATAGAAAGCGTTGACGCAGGAACTTCAAAAAGGGCTCATTTGATTGGAAATTGGAATGACTAGTGCCCTTTTTAATAGTCAAAAGTTATTGGAAGGCAACTAACACCCCTTCCACGCCCACCATTTATCCAAACACATCCAATCAACATTTTGAAATAGCCATTTTGTTTGAAGTAGTTGAACGGTTTGGAAATTATATCTTTGAGGATGACGCTCCCCCCAGAGCCCTCGTGGTAAGGGTTGTAAGTTAAGCCCTGAGGCCATATAAGGTTTTATTGAAAGCTTTGTCGTAGAAACTTGAAAAAGGGCGCATTTGATTGCAAATTCAAAGGGCTAGTGCCCTTTTTAATAGTGGAAAGTGACTGGAGGGCAACTAACCCCCCTCTCACGCCAACCTTTTCCCCAGACGCATCCAATCAAAATTTTTAGATAGCCATTTTGTTTAGCGTAGTAAAAAGTTTTAGGAATTAGGTCTTTGAGGATGATAACCCCTTCAGAGCCCTTGGGGCAAAGGTCGTAAGTTATTCCCTGGGGACATGTAAGGTATTTGTAGTTAGTGATGTCGTAGAAACTCCAAAAAGGGCTCGTTCAATTGGAAATTAAAAGGGTTTATGCCCTTTTTAATAGTCAAAAGTGATTGGAGGATAACTAACACCCCTCTCACACTCACCATTTCCCCAAACACATCCAATCAAAATTTTTAGATAGCCATTTTGTTCAAAGTAGTTAAACGGTCTGGAAACTCGAAGTAAGGACAATCGATATACTAAAATTAATTGATTCAAACTTTTACCTTTATCATCAATGTTTTTAGCAGACTTTCAAAAAAGGATCGCTTATTACGGATGGCATATCTGATTAAATAATTTAGGTTCTATAAGCAAGTCAATTTTTTGTTAAATTCAGTAGTTTTTCAGTAAGGACACTCGATATCCTAAAAGTGTTTGATTCAAACTTGTACCTTGAGCATCTATGCTGTTAGCAGAATTTTAAAAAGGATCGTTTATGAGTGCTGGCATATCTGATGAAATAATTTAGGTCGTATGATCAATTTAACTCTATTTTTTAATTCAGTAGTTTTTCAGTAAGGACACTCGATATCCTAAAAGTGTTTGATTCAAACTTTTACCTTGAGCATCTATGTTGTTAGCAGAATTTCAAAAAGGATTGTTTATGAGTGCTGGCGTATCTGATGAAATAATTTAGGTCGTATGATCAATTTAATTTGTTTTTTAATTCAGTAGTTTTTTTCAGTAAGGACAATCGATATCCTAAAAGTGTTTGATTCAAACTTTTACCTTGAGAATCGATGTTGTTGGGTCCCAGACCACCAGCCTGAATGGTGGAAATCCACTAGCTCAGTATTGGGGTCTTAGTCCACCAGCCTGAATGGTCGAAATCTACTAGCTCATGATTGGTGTCTCAGTCCACCAGCCTGAATGTTGGAAAGACACTAGCTCAAAAGTGGGGTCTCAGTCGACCAGCCTGAATGGTGGAAATTCACTAGCTCAGAATTGGGGTCTTAGTCCACCAGCCTGAATTGTTGAAATTCACTAGCTCAGAAGTGGGGTCTTAGTCAGTGTTCAGATCGGAGCGTTGGGGTCCGACTATCTGGGCTTTATATGTCAAGGTCTGAATGCTAAGCGATTGACATGAGCTCGATTGGGACCCCATTGTGAAAATGGAAAACAAAAAACAAAAATATATTGTTGGTATGTGTGTAGAGCATGGCTACCGCTAGGGCAACAGTCTAACCGTTGACGGTTTTAGATATCCGTGAATAAGTTCTAAGGCTAGAGTGGAAGTTGGGACAAATTTTTGGAGGTGCCCACCTCACCTGCCCAGAGTCTCAGGCAAGTGGCCCTAAATTTGAAAAAGTGGAAATTGGCTCAAATTTTCTAAAGTGAGCTGAGACAATGAATAGATACTATTGGGAAAGTGATTGGAGACGCTGGACATCCGTAAACAAGTGCTAAATTGAGAGAGGAATTTGGGACAATATTTGGGGGCGCCCACCCGCCCAGAGTCTCCGGCAGGTGACCCAAAAATTTTAAAAACACACAGAGAAGACAAACACACAGAAACGACACATAGAGACGACACATGCACAGAGACGATACACACACACACACAGAGTCGACATACACAGAGAGACGAGACATACACACAGAAATGACAAACACACATAGAGACGACACGCACAAAGAGACGTCACACACACACAGATACGAAACACACATAGAGACGACACACACATAGAGACAACACACACACACAGACAACATCCACACACAGACGAGAGACGACACACTCAAAGTGATGACTAACACATAGATACGACACACACGCAGAGAAGACAAACACACAGAGACGACACCCATAGAGAGACAACACACACACAAATACGACACACTCAAAGTGACGACTTACACATAGAGACGACACACACACAGAGACGACAAAAACAAATAGAGAGACGAGACTCACAAAGAGACGACAAACACACAGAGACAACACACACACAGAGAGACTAAACACACAAAGAGAGGACAAACACACAAACATGACATACACACACAGAGATGACACACACATAGATATAGCACACATAGAGAGATGACAGACACACACAGACGAAACACCCACAGAGACGACACATTCACAGAGACGGCACACACACACATAGTCCACTCACACACAAAGAGGACAAACATATAGAGACGAGAGACACAAAGAGACGAATAACGCACAGAGACGACAAACACACAGAAACGACACATCGAGATGACACATGCACAGAGACGATACACACACAGAGTCAACACACACAGAGAGACGAGACACACACACAGAAATGACAAACACACATAGAGACGACACACACAAAGAGACGTCACACACACAGATACGAAACACACATAGAGACGACACACACATAGAGACAGCACACACACAAAGACAACATCCACACAGAGACGACACACACACACACACAGAGAGACGACACACACACAGAGACGGCACACTCAAAGTGACGACTTACACATAGAGACGACACACACACAGAGACGACAAGCACACAGAAACGACACACACACACACACACAGAGACGACACACACATATAGACAACACAGACACAGAGACGACACACACACAGAGACGACAACACATAGAGAGACGACACGCAAACAGAGACGACAAACACACAGAGACAACACACACACAAACAGATACGAAACACACAAAGCGACGACACACGCACAGAGAGGACAAACACACAGAAACGAGTCCACTCACACACAGAGAGGACAAACACACAGAGACGACAGACACAAAGAGACGAATCACACACAGAAACGACACTTAGAGACGACACATGCACAGAGACGATACACACACACAGAGTCAACACACACAGAGAGACGAGACATGGCGTATCTGATGAAATAATTTAGGTCGTATGATCAATTTAATTTATTTTTTTAATACAGCAGTTTTTTTTAGTAAGGACACTCAAGACAAAACTCACACAGAGAGAACACACACACACACACAGATACGGAACACACACAGTGACGGCACACACAAAGAGACGACATACTCAAAGTGACGACATACACATAGAGACGATAGACACACACACACACACACACATACACAGAGACGACAAACACACAGAGACGAGACAAATAGAGAGACGACACACACACACACACACAGAGACGACAAACAAACAGAGACAACACACACACAAAGAGACGACACACACACACAAACACACACAGATACAGAAACACACAAAGAGACTTAATTCAGTAGTTTTTTTTCACTAAGGACAATCGATATCCTAAAAGTGTTTGATTCAAACTTTTACCATGAGAATCAATGTTGTTGGGTCCCAGTCCACCAGCCTGAATGATGGAAATCTACTAGCTCATTATTGGGGTCTTAGTCCACCAGTCTGAATGGTGGAAATCCACTAGCTCAGTATTGGGGTCTCAGTCCACCAGCCTGAATGGTAGAAATTCACTAGCTCAGAATTGGGGTCTTAGTCCACCAGCCTGAATTGTGGATATTCGCTAGCTCAGTATTGGGGTCTTAGTCCACCAGTCTGAACGGCTGAAATTCACTAGCTCAGAATTGGGGTCTTAGTCAGTGTTCAGATTGGAGCGTTGGGTTCCGACTATTTGGGCTTTATTTGTCAAGGTCTGAATGCTAAGTGATAGACTTGAGCTCGATTGGGACCTCATTGTGAAAATGGAAAACAAAAAACAAAAATATAGTGTTGGTATGTGTGTGTAGAGCATGGCATGGTTACCGCTAGGGCAACAGTCTAACCGTTGACGGTTTTAGGTATCCGTGAATAAATTCTAAGGCGAGAGAGGAAGTTGGGACAAATTTTTGGAGGTGCCCACCTCACCTGCCCAGAGTCTCAGGCAAGTGACCCTAAATTTGAAAAAGTGGAAATTGGCTAAGATTTTCTAAACTGAGCTGAGACATGAATAGATACTATTGGGAAAGTGATTGGAGACGCTGGGCATCCGCGAACAAGTGCTAAATTGAGAGAGGAATTTGGGACAATATTTGGGGGTGCCCACCCACCCAGAGTCTCCGGCAGGTGACCCAAAAATTTAAAAAACACACACAGACGACAGACACAAAGAGACGAATCACAGAAAGAGAGGACAAACACACATAAAACGACACATAGAGACGACACATGCACAGAGACGATACACATACACACAGAGTCAACACACACAGAGAGACGAGGCACACACACAGAAATGACAAACAAACATAGAGACGACACACAAAGAGACGTCACACACACAAAGATATGAAACAAACATAGAGACGACACAAACATAGAGACAACACACACACACACAGAGACAACATCCACACAGAGACGACACACACACACAGAGACGACACACTCAAAGTGACGACTAACACATAGAGACGACACAAACACAGAGACGACAAACACACAGAGACGACACTCATAGAGAGATGACACACATACAGAGACGACACACTCAAAGTGACGACTTACACATAGAGAATACAAACACAGACAGACGACAAACATACAGACACGACATACATAGAGAGACGACACTCACACAGAGATGTAACACCCAGAGAGACAACACACACACAGATACGAAATACACACAGAGACGACGCACGCAGAGAGAGTACAAACACACAGAAACAACACACACACACAGAGACGACACACACTTAGAGACAACACAGACATAGAGATGACAGACACACAGATACGAAACACCCACAGAGATGACACATGCACAGAGACGACACACACACACAGAGTCCACTCACACACAGAGAGGACAAACACACAGAGACGAAAGACACAAAAAGACGAATCACACACAGAGAGGACAAACACACAGAAACGACACATAGAGACGACACAGGCACAGAGACAATACACACACAGAGTCAGCACACACAGAGAGACAAGACATACACACAGAAATGACAAACACACATAGAGACGACACACACAAAGAGACGTCACACACACACAGATACGAAACACACTTAGAGACAACACACACATAGAGACAACACACACACACAGACAACAGCCACACAGAGACGACACACACACACACACAGAGACTACACACACACAGAGACTACACACTCAAAGAGACTACTGACACATAGAGACAACACACACACAGAGACTAAAAGCACACAGAAACTACACAATCACACACACACACACAGAGACGACACACACATAGAGACAACACAGACACAGAGACGACACACACACAGAGACGACAACACATAGAGAGACGACACGCACACAGAGACTAAAAACACAGAGAGACAACACACACACAGATACGAAACACCCACATAGACGACACATCCTCAGAGACGACACACACACACATAGTCCACTCACACAAAGAGAGGACACACACACATAGACTACAGACACAAAGAGACTACTCACACACAGAGAGCACAAACACACAGACACTACACATAGAAACGACACGTGCATAGAGACGATACACACAAACACAGAGTCAACACACACAGAGAGACGAGACACACACAGAAATGACAAACACACATAGAGACGACACACACAAAGAGACGTCACACACACAGATACAGAAACACACATAGAGACGACACACACATAGAGACAACACACACACAGAAACAACATCCACACAGAGACGACACACACACACATAGAAACGACACATACACAGAAAAGCCACACACAAAGTGACGACTTACACATGGAGACGACACACACTCAGAGACGACAAGCACACAGACACGACACACACACACACACACACACAGAGACGATACACACAGAGAGACAACACAGACACAGAGACGACACATACACAGAGACGACAACACATAGAGAGACGACACGCACACAGAGACGACAAACACACAGAGACAACACACACACAGATACGAAACACCCACAGAGACGACACATGCAAAGAGACGACACACACACACAGAGTCCACTCACACACAGAGAGGACAAACACACAGAGACGACAGACACAAAGAGACTAATCACACACAGAGACGACAAACACACAGAAACGACACATAGAGACGACACATGCACAGAGACGATACACACACACAGAGTCAACACACACAGAGAGACGAGACATGGCGTATCTGATGAAATAATTTAGGTCGTATGATCTATTTAATTTATTTTTTTAATACAGTAGTTTTTTTAGTAAGGACACTCAAGACAACATGCACACAGAGAGAACACACACGCACAGATACGAAACACACATAGAGACAACACACACACACAGACGACATACTCAAAGTGACGACTTACACATAGATACGATAGACACACACACACACACACACAGAGACGACAAACACACAGATACGAGACACATAGAGAGACTACACACACACACACACAGATACCACAAACACACACATAAAACAAACACACACAGAGACTACACACACACACACACACAGATACGAAACATACAAATAGACTTAATTCAGTAGTTTTTTTTCAGTCAGGACACTCGATATCCTAAAAGTGTTTGATTCAAACTTTTACCTTGAGAATCGATGTTTTTGGGTCCCAGTCCACCAGCCTGAATGGTGGAAATCCACTAGCTCAGTATTGGGGTCTTAGTCCACCAGCCTGAATGGTGGAAATCCACTAGCTCAGTATTGGGGTCTTAGTCCACCAGCCTGAATGGTGGAAATTCACTAGCTCAGAATTGGGGTCTTAGCCCACCAGCCTGAATGGTTGAAATTCACTAGCTCAGAATTGGGGTCTTAGTCAGTGTTCAGATTGGAGCGTTGGGGTCCGACTATCTGGGCTTTATTTGTCAAGGTCTGAATGCTAAGCGATGGACATGAGCTCGATTGGGACCCCATTGTGAAAATGGAAAACAAAAAACAAAAGTATATTGTTGGTATGTGTGTGTAGAGCATGGCATGGTTACCGCTAGGGCAACAGTCTAACCGTTGACTGTTTTAGGTATCCGTGAATAAGTTTCTAAGGCTGGAGTGGAAGCTGGGACAAATTCTCAGAGGTGCCCAACTCACCTGCCCAGAGTCTTAGGCAAGTGACACTAAACTTGAAAAAGTGTAAATTGGCTCAGATTTTCTAAACTGAGCTGAGACAATGAATATATACTATTGGGAAAGTGATTGGAGACGCTGGGCATCCGTGAACAAGTGCTAAATTGAGAGAGGAATTTGGGACAATATTTGGGGGTGCCCACCCGCCCAGAGTCTCCGGCAGGTGACCCAAAAATTTAAAAAACACACAGAGACGACAGACACAAAGAGACGAATCACACACAGAGAGGACAAACACACAGAAACGACACATAGAGACGACACATGCACAGAGACGATACACACACACACAGAGTCAACACACAAAGAGAGACGAGACACACACAGAAATCACAAACACACATAGAGACGACACACACATAGAGACAACACACACACAGAGACAACATCCACACAGAGACGACACACACACACATAAACGACACACTCACACAGACCAATTACACAGAGATACCACACACACACAGAGACTACAAACACACAGAGACGACACACACAGAGAGACGACACACACACAGAGACGACACACTCAAAGTGACGACTTATACATAGAGACGACACACACACACAGACGACAAACACACAGAGACGACACACACATAGAGACGACACTTACACAGAGACGACACAAACAAAGAGACAACACACACACAGATACGAAACACACAAAGAGACGACACACGCAGAGAGAGGACAAACACACAGAAACCACAAACACACACAGAAACGACACACACATATAGACAACACAGACAGAGAGATGACACACACACAGATACAGAAACACCCACAGAGACGACACATGCACAGAGACGACACACACACACAGAGTCCACTCACACACAGAGAGGACAAACACACAGAGACGACAGACACAAAAAGATGAATCACACACAAAGAGGCCAAACACACAGAAACGACACATAGAGACGACACATGCACAGAGACGATACACACACACAGAGTCAACACGCACAGAGAGACGAGACGCACACATAGAAATGACAAACACACATAGAGACGACACACACAAAGAGACGTCACACACACACACAGATACGAAACACACAGAGACGACACACACACAGAGACAACACACACACACAGAGACAACATCCACACAGAGACGACACACACACACAGAGACGACACACTCAAAGTGACGACTTACACATAGAGACGACACACACACAGAGACGACAAACACACAGAGACGACACACATAGAGAGATGACACACATACAGAGACGACACACTCAAAGTGACGACTTACACATAGAGACGACACACACACAAAGACGACAAACACACAGAGACGACACACATAGAGAGACGAAACTCACAAAGAGACCACAAACACACAGAGACAACACACACACAGATACGATACACACACAGAGACTACGCACGAACAGAGAGTACAAACACAGACAAACTACCAACACATACCGAGACTACACACACATAGAGACAACACAGACATAGAGATGACAGACATACAGAAACGAAACACCCACAGAGAAGAGACATGCACAGAGACGACACACACACACAGAGTCAACTCACACACAGAGAGGACAAACACACAGAGACGACAGACACAAAAAGATGAATCACACGCAGAGAGGACAAACACACAGAAACGAGACATAGAGATGAAATATGCACATAGACTACACACACACATATTCAACACACACACAGAGAATCGAGACACATACACAGACACGACGAAACGCAAAGAGATACGACAAAAACAAAGACAATTCACACACACACAGATAAAACACACACTTAAAGACGACACACACATAAATAACCAAAACACGCACAAATAACATCCACGCAGACACGACACACACACACACACACAGACGACACACACACAGAGACTACACACTCAAAGTTACTACTTAAACATATACACCAAAAAAATATATAGACGAAAAGCACACAGAAACGACAAAAGCACACACACACACACACAGAGACGACACACACATAGAGAAAACACCGACACAGAGACGACACACACACAGAGACGACAACACATAGAGAGACGACACGCACACCGAGACTACAAACACACAGAGACAACACACACACAGATACGAAACACCCACAGAGACGACACATGCACAGAGATGACACACACACACAGAGTCCACTCACACACAGAGAGTACAAACACACAGATACGACAGACACAAAGAGACTAATCACACACATATAGGACAAACACACAGAAACGACACATAGAAACGACACGTGCACAGAGACGATACACACAAACACAGAGTCAACACACACAGAGAGACGAGACACACACAGAAATGACAAACACACATAGAGACGACACACACAAAGAGACGTCACACACACAGATACGAAACACACATAGAGACGACTCACACATAGAGACAACACACACACAGAGACAACATCAACACAGAGACGACACACACACACACACACACACACACACACACACACACACAGACGACACACACACAGAGACGGCACACACAAATTGACTACTGAAACATAGAGACGACACACACCCACACACTAAAATCACACAGACACGACACACACAACACACACAGAGATCAAACAAACAGAGAGACAACACAGACACAGAGACGAAACCAACAAAGAGACGACAACAAAAATAGAGACGGCACGCACACAGAGACGACACACACACAGAGACAACACACACACAGATACGAAACACACACAGAGACGACACAGGCAGAGAGACGACACTCACACACAGAGTCAACTCACACACTTAGATGACAAAAACACAGAGACGACAGACACAAAGAGACGAATCACACACAGAGAGGACAAACACACAGAAACGACACATAGAGACGACACATGCACAGAGACGATACACACACACACAGAGTCAACACACACAGAGAGACGAGACATGGCGTATCTGATGAAATAATTTAGATCGTATGATCAATTTAATTTATTTTTTTATTACAGTAGTTTTTTTTAGTAAGGACACTCAAGACAACACGCACACAGAGAGAACACACACACACAGATACAAAACACACACAGAGACGAAACACACACAGAGATGACATAAAGTGACAACTTACACATAGAAACGATAGACACAAACACACACATACAGAGATACTACAAACACACTGAGACGAGACAAATAGAGAGACGACACACACACACAGAGACGACAAACACACAGAGACAACACACACACAAAGAGACGACACACATACACACAGATACGAAACATACAAATAGACTTAATTCAGTAGTTTTTTTTCAGTAAGGACACTCGATATCCTAAAAGTGTTTGGTTCAAACTTTTACCTTGAGAATCGATGTTGTTGGGTCCCAGTCCACCAGCCTGAATAGTGGAAATCCACTAGCTCAGTATTGGGGTCTTAGTCCACCAGCCTGAATGGTCGAAATCCACTAGCTCAGTATTGGGGTCTCAGTCCACCAGCCTGAATGGTGGAAATTCACTAGCTCAAAATTGGGGTCTCAGTCGACCAGCCTGAATGGTGGAAATTCTCTAGCTCGGAATTGGGGTCTTAGCCCACCAGCCTGAATGGTTGAAATTCACTGGCTCAGAATTGGGGTCTTAGTCAGTGTTCAGATTGGAGCGTTGGGGTCCGACTATCTGGGCTTTATTTGTCAAGGTCTGAATGCTAAGCGATGGACATGAGCTCGATTGGGACCCCATCGTTAAAATGGAAAACAAAAAACAAAAATATATTGTTGATATGTGTGTGTAGAGCATGGCATGGTTACCGCTAGGAAAACAGTCTAACCACTGACGGTTTTTGGTAACCGTGAATAAGCTCTAAGGCGAGAGTGGAAGTTGGGACAAATTTTTGGAGGTATCCACCTCACCTGCCCAGAGTCTCAGGCAAGTGACCCTAAATTTGAAAAAGTTGAAATTGGCACAGATTTTCTAAACTGAGCTGAGACAATGAATAGATACTATTGGAAAAGTGATTGGAGACGCTGGGCATCCCTGAACAAGTGTTAAAATGAGAAAGATTTTTGAGAAAATATTCGGGGGCCCTCACCCGACAAGAGTCTCCGGAAAGTGAGCCAAAAATTAAAAAAAAACACATAGATTATATACACAAAGACAAGAATCACACACAGAGACTTAAAACACACAGAGACGACAAAGAAAGACGACACATTCACAGAGACGATACACACACACAGAGTCAACAGACACAGAGAGACGAGACACACACACAGAAATGACAAACAAACATAGAGGTGACACACACAAAGAGACGTCACACACACACACACAGATACGAAACACACATAGAGACGACACACACATAGAGACAACACACACACACAGAGACAACAACCACACAGAGACGACACACACACACAGAGACGACACACTCAAAGTGACGACTTACACATAGAGACGACACAAACACAGAGACAACAAACACACAGAGAGACGACACACATACAGAGACGACACACTCAAAGTGACGACTTACACATAGAGACGACACACACACAGAGACGACAAACACACAGAGACGACATACATAGAGAGACGACACGTACACAGAGACGACAAACACACACAGAGACAACACACACGCAGATACGAAACACACAAAGAGACGACACACGCACAGAGAAGACAAACACACAGAAACAACACACTCACACACAGAGACGACACACACATATAGACAACACAGCCATAGAGATGACAGACACACAGATACGAAACACCCACAGAGACGACACATGCACAGAGACTACACACACACAGAGTCCACTCACACACAGAGATGACAAACACACAGAGACGACAGACACAAAAAGACGAATCACACACAAAGAGGACAAACACACAGAAACGACACATAGAGACGACACATGCACAGAGACCATACACACACACAGAGTCAACACACACAGAGAGACGAGACGCGCACATAGAAATGACAAACACACATAGAGACGACACACGCAAAGAGACGTCACACACACACACAGATACGAAACATACATAGAGACGACATACACATAGAGACAACACAAACACACAGACACCATCCACACAGAGACGACACACACACACACAGAGACGACACACATACACAGACTACAAACACAAAGTTACTACTTAAACATATAGACCACACACACACAGAGACTACAAACACGCAGAAACGACACACTCTGACACACACACACAGATACGACACACACAAAGAGACCACACCGACACAGAGACGACACACACACAGAGACGACAACACATAGAGAGACGACACGCACACCGAGACTACAAACACACAGAGACAACACACACAGATACGAAACACCCACAGAGACGACACATGCACAGAGACTACACACACACACATAGTCCACTCACACAAAGAGAGGACAAACACACAGAGACGACAGACACAGAGAGACGAATCACACACAGAGAGGACAAACACACAGAAACGACACATAGAGACGACACGTGCATAGAGACGATACACACAAACACAGAGTCAACACACACAGAGAGACGAGACACACACACAGAAATGACAAACACACATAGAGACGACACACACAAAGAGACGTCACACACACAGATACGAAACACACATAGAGACTACACACACATAGAGACACCACACACACAAAGACAAAATCCACACAGAGACGACACACACACACACACACAGAGACGACACACACACAGAGACGGCACACTCAAAGTGACGACTTACACATAGAGACGACACACACACACACACAGAGACGACAAACACATAGAGACAACACAGACACAGAGACGACACAAACACAGAGACGACAACAAATAGAGAGACGACACGCACACAGAGACAACACACACTCAGATACGAAACACCCACAGAGACGACACATGCACAGAGACGACACACACACAGAGTCCACTCACACACAGAGAGGACAAACACACAGAGACGATAAACACACAGAGACGACTCACACCAAGAGAGTACAAACACACATAAACGACACATAGAGACGACAAAAGCACAGAGACGACACACACACACAGAGTCAACACACACAGAGAGACGAGACACACATAGAGACGACACACACAGAGAGACGAGACACACACACAGAGACAACACACAAACAGAGACGACACACACACACAGAGACGACACACTCAAAGTGACGACTCACACATAGAAACGACACACACACGGAGACAACAAATACACAGAGACGACACTCATAGAGAGATGACACGCATACAGAGACGACACACTCATAGCGACGACTTAAACATAGAGACGACACACACACAGAGACGACAAACACACAGAGACGACATACATAGAGAGACGAAACTCACACAGAGATGAAAAACATACTGAGACAACACACACACAGATACGAAATACACAAAGAGATTACGCACTAAGAAAGAATACAAACACACAGAAACAACACACTCACATCCAGACACTACACACAAAGATAGACCACACACCCAGAGAGAAGTCACACACACAGATACGAAACACCCACAGAGACAACAAACTCACAGAGACGACACCCACACAGAGACCACTCACACACAGAGAGCACAAACATACAGAGACGACAAACACAATCAGACGAATTACACACAGAGAGGACAAACACACAGAAACGACACAAAGAGACGACACATGCACAGAGACGATACACACACACAGAGTCAACACACACATAGAGACGAGACACACACACATAAATTAAAAACACACAGAGAGACGACACACACAAAGAGACTACAAACACACACACATACGAAACACACATAGAGACGACACACACAGAGAGACCCCACCCACACAGAGACAACATCCACACAGAGATGACGTACACACACACAGACACGACACACATACAGAGACGACACACTCAAAGTGAATACTTACACATAGGGACTACAAACACACACAGACTACAATCACACAGAAACGACACACACACACACACACACACACAGACACAACACACACATAGAGACTATACCAACAAAGAGACGACACACACACAGAGACGACAACACATAGAGAGACGACACGCACACCGAGACTACAAACACACAGAGACAACACACACAAAGATAAGAAACACACACAGAGACGACACATGCACAGAGACGACACACACACACAGAGTCAACTCACACACAGAGAGGACAAACACACAGAGACGACAGACACAAAGAGACGAATCACACACAGAGAGGACAAACACACCGAAACGACACATAGAGACGACACTTTCACACAGACGATACACACAAACCCAGAGTCAAAACACACAGAGAGACGAGACATGGCGTATCTGAAGAAATAATTTAGGTCGTATGATCAATTTAATTTTTTTTTTTTTAATACAGTAATTTTATTTTTATTAAGGACACTCAAGACAACACCCACACAGAGACAACACACACCCACACAGATACAAAACACACACACAGACGACACACACACAGAGACGACATACTCAAAGTGACAACTTACACAAAGAGACGACACACACACACACACACAGAGAGAGACGACAAACACACAGAGACGAGACATATAGAGAGACGGCACACACACACACAGAGACGACAAACACACAGAGACAACACACACACAAAGAGACGACACACACACACAGATACGAAACACACAAAGAGACGACACACGCACGGAGTTTCTGACCGTTTAAGTTTTGATGTTAGTGTTGTCAGTCAAAAGCTATGAGCTTGAGAAAAGAGCTTGAGAAAATTGCCTGATTATCGAAAAATGGGGAAACACGCTCCAAAATTCGACAGGAATGCCCCCCTCCGGCGCGCCGGAGGACAAACACACCATTTCCACCATTCAGGCTGGTGGACTAAGACCCCAATTCTGAGCTAGTGAATTTCCACCATTCAGGCTGGTGGACTGAGACCCCAATACTGACCTAGTGGATTTCCACCATTCAGGCTGGTGGACTAAGACCCCAATACTGAGCTAGTGGATTTCCACCATTCAGGCTGGTGGACTGGGACCCAACAACATTGATTATCAAGGTAAAAGTTTGAATCAAACACTTTTAGGATATCGAGTGTCCTTACTGAAAAAAACTACTGAATTAAAAAATAAATTAAATTGATCATACGACATAAATTATTTCATCAGATACGCCAGCACTCATAAACAATCCTTTTTTTAAATTCTGCTAACATCATAGATGTTCAAGGTAAAAGTTTGAATCAAACACTTTTAGGATATCGAGTGTCCTTACTGAAAAACTACTGAATTAAAAAATAAATTAAATTGATCGTAGGACCTAAATTATTTAATCAGATACGGCAGCACTCATAAACGATCCTTTTTTGAAATTCTGCTAACAGCATAGATGCTCAAGGTAAAAGTTTGAATCAAACACTTCTAGGATATCGAGTGTCCTTACTGAAAAACTCTTGAATTAAAAAATAAATTAAATTGATCATACGACCTAAATTATTTCATCAGATACCCCCTCCAAAATACCTTGTTCTTTATGTTAGAGTTTGACTTTTCATTCCCAATTAAATTAAAAAATAAGCATTTTCAACTAGAAATAAGGAGCATCGTTAAAAACTAAGATGAATGTAAATTATCTTCGATTCTGAGCATTTTTGTTTCACCTCCAAAATTGACCCCCCCTCCCCTGCCCTCAGAAATGGGAGAAGGAGGGGCCGCTGAGCCTTCCCCTTGAGGCAGATCCCGTTTATTTTCGATTCTGAATATTTTTGATTTTCCCTCCAAACTTGACCCCCCCTGCCCTCAGAAATGGGGGAAGGAGGGGCTGCTGAGTCTTCCCCTTGAGGCAGATCCCGTTTATTTTCGATTTTGAGTATTTTTGGTTTTCCCTCCAAAATTGACCCCCCCCTCCCCTGCCCTCAGAAATGGGGGAAGGAGGGGCTCTGAGCCTTCCCCTTGAGGCAGATCCCATTTATTTTCGATTCTGAGTATTTGTGATTTTCCCTCCAAAATTGACCCCTCCCCTCCCCTACCCAAAGAAATGGGGGAACCAAGGGTCTCAGAGCCATGCCCTTGAGGCAGATCCCATTTATTTTCGATTCTGAGTATTTTTGGTTTTCCCTCCAAAATTGACCCCCCTCCCCCTCCTCTGCCCTCAGAAATGGGGGAACGAAGGGCTCTGAGCCTTCCCCGTGAGGCAGATCCCGTTTATTTTCGATTATGAGCATTTTTGATTTTCCCTCCAAAATTGACCCCGCCTGCCCTCAGAAATGGGGGAGGGATGGGCCGCTGAGTCTTCCCCTTGAGGCCGATCCCGTTTATTTTCGATTCTGAGTATTTATGGTTTTCCCTCCAAAATTGACCCCCCCCCTCTCCTGCCCTCAGAAATGGGGGAAGGAGGGGCTCTGAGCCTTCCCCTTGAGGCAGATCCCTTTTATTTTCGATTCTGAGAATTTTTGTTTCCCCTCCATAATTGACCCCCCCTCTCCTGCCCTCAGAAATGGGGGAAGGAGAGGCCTCTGAGCCTTCCCCTTGAGGCAGATCCCGTTTATTTTCGATTCTGAGTATTTTTGATTTCCCATCCAAAATTGACCCCCCCCCTCCCCGGTCCTCAGAAATGGGGGACGGAGGGGCCTATGTGCCTTGCCCGTGATGCCGATCCCTGTTATTTTTGATTCTGTGTCTTTTTGGTTTTCCCTCCAAAATTGACCCCCCCCCCCCCCCTGCCCTCAGAAATGGGGGAAAGAGGGGCTCTGAGCCTTCCCCTTGAGGCAGATTCCATTCATTTTCGACTATGAGCATTTTTGGTTTTCCCTCCAAAATTGAACCCCCCTCCCCCTGCCCTCACTAATGGGGGAACGAAGGGCCTCAGAGCCTTCCCCTTGAGGCAGATCCCGTTTATTTTCGATTATGAGTATTTTTGGTTTTCCCTCCAAAATTGACCCCCCGCCCCCCACCACTGCCCGCAGAAATGGGGAAACGAAGGACCGCTGAGCCTTGCCCGTGAGGCAGATCCGGTTTATTTTCGATTCTGAGTATTTTTGGTTTTTCCTCCGAAATTGACCCTTCACGTTAAAAAATTATCCAATCACTAATAACCCCTTTTTTGCAAATGTCAATCAATGAATTCCGATTGTAAAAGCGTGTTTAATCCTGTTACCTAACCCACAGTACAGCAATTTGATATGCGTAGCCTACAGCCAGGAACCAGTGGGGGGATCCTTGCTCGTAATTGCTAATCACCTTAACCCTTTTATCCGTCGTCAAGTACATGCTCCAAAAATATTTTATTCAGAGATTTCACGTTAAAAAATTATCCAATCACTAATTACCCCTTTTTTGTAAATGTCTATCAAACGCCAAGGAACGTAATCTCACCGAACACGTCAAACTGTTTCCACAGACTTCAAAAATGGAACTGTGGATAACACATGGGTGATTGACAGCTTTCCCTAAAAAACCTTTCCTAATAACTAGTCTGGTAATCAACCATGGAAAGGTGCCAGGGAACGTGCCGCACGCAAATAACATTGAGATTGCTATACAGGGTACGGAAATGGAACCTAGATAACTACTCTTAAGATTAAATCAAAATGCGCTGTGATAATGCTAATTCCCAATAAGGCATCTCAGCAGTATTCCAAGAACGACTGAGGGTATTATGTTCAAACTTTCGGGGCTACTTCTGCTCTTAAAATTTAACCAAATCAAAATAGTGTAAGTGTATCCAAGCTATCAAAGAAAGTAAACAATTTTTTTGTGAATGGTATCAAGTTTTCCATTTCAGTTCAACTAGAGGAGGTATGAAACTGAGTTAAACAGTACTATTTGTGTCCGGATTTTTAAAATGGTGTATGTCGTTAAAAATTGCTGAAAATTTTTCTGCAGCATAGAAATCGCAGGCCAAACTATAAAGTCTTAAAAAAATACGAAAAGATTTAAAGTATTATTTTTTCCCCTGAAAAGACTATGTCAATATAAAACGAACAGAGATTAATTAAAAAAAACTTTTTCCCAAAAATAAGTTTTTCAAAGAAAAGTAAAGAAATCCATTAAACCAAAAATGAGCAAAAATCAAATCAAATTATCAACCAAGCGTGAAACTACCACAAATCAGCATCGATAAATAGACGAAACCCGAAACGAACAGAAATTACAATAAGTAACCGAGTCAAACTCAAAACGATCAGAAATTAACATGAGTAGGGCTCAAAACCCCTATGCCTTCCCAATGCCAGAACATAATTTGGACTCTACTGAAAAAAATACAAATGAATGCTGATGCTGATTTGTGGTAGTTTCACGCTTGGTTGATTATTTGATTTTATTTTTGCTCATTTTTGGTTTAATTTTAATTTACTTTTCTTTGAAAAACTTATTTGGGGGAAAAAGTTTTTTCAATTAATTAAATAAAAAAAACAACAAGTTTTTTAACTGAAAGTAAGGAGCGACATTAAAACTTAAAACGAACAGAAATTATTCTGAATATGAAAGGGGCTGCCCCTCCTCAACGCCTCGCTCTTTACGCTAAAGTGTTTTATTGTTTTAAAAAATAGAGTTGTCAGGAAGAGTCAAACTTTCGCGCAAAGAGCGAGGCGTTGAGGAGGGGATAGCCCCTTTCACATACAGAATAATTTCCGTTCGTTTTAATGTCGCTCCTTACTTTCAGTTAAAAAAAACTTGTTTTTTTATTAATTTCTGAACGTTTTTGAATTAATGCAGGTTTTGATTTTGACTCGCCGTACATGAATAATTAAAACGAAATTAGCATATTAATTTTACTTTTTTTGGTTAAATGGCTTTCTCGAAAGTTGTTTATTTTTATTTACGAACTTTTTATTAGTAATAAATATACGTAACTTACGAATTAACTTACGTAACGATCTTCTATATTGATATATTTTTAATACGTATATTAGGGGGTTCGCCCCCTAGTCAATACCTCACTCTTTACGCTAAAGTTCGAATTTTGTTCCAATTCTTTAAAAATTACCCCTTAATCACACAGGCCATTAAAAATAGAATAAATAGCTCTTATGAAAGTATTAAAAAAAACTTTAGTGAAAAGAGCAAGGTATTGAGTAGGAGGCGAACCCAATCATATACGTAATAATTTTTCTTCGTTTTAATTTTTGATGTTGCTCCTTACTTTCAGTTGAAATACCTTGTTTTTTGTTATCTAATTTCTTATCTTTTTTTAAATAATACTGGGAAATCCGGCACCCCCTTCATAGCAATGTCCCTTCCCCCATAAAAACTTCCTCCATAGTAACATCCTCCCGCGTAACCCCCAAACTCCCCCCCCCCACTACCAGAAAAAAAACCCTGAAAACATTTGTATACTTCCCAATAACCCATACTATATGTAAACATTGGGCAAAGTTCATAACTTGCAGCCCTTCCCCCGGGGACTGTGGAGGATTCAGTCATTCTCAAAGACATAGTTATTATATTTTCCGACCATGGTAAACAAAATGGCCATTTCAAAATTTTGATCGAGTGACTTTGGGAAAAAAATGAGCGTGAGAGGGGGCTTAGTTGCCCTCCATTTTTTTAATCACTTAAAAAGGGCACTAGAATTTTTAATTATGTTGAATGAGCCCTCCTGCGGTATCCTAGGACCACTGGCTCGATACGATCACCCCTGAAAAAAAAACAATCAAAAAACAAACAAACAAATAAACACGCATCCGTGATCTTTCTTCTTGCAAAAAATACAAAATTCCATATTTTCGCAGATACGAGCTTGAAACCTCTAAAATAGGGTTCTCTGATACGCGGAATCTGATGGTGTCATTTTCATTAAGGTTCTATGACTTTTAGGGGGTGTTTCCTTCTTTTTTTTTTGAAAATCAAGCAAATTTTCTCAGGCGCGTTACTTTTGATGGGTAGGACTTCATGAAACTTATATATTTGAAATCGGAACAAAAATCTACATTCTTTTGATGTATCTATTGGTATCAAAATTCCGGTTTTTCTAGAGTTTCGGTTACTATTGGGCCGGATCGCTCCTTACTTACAGTTTGTTACCACGATCTGTTTGATGATGGTAAAAGTTCAAGTTAGATTAGGTTAGATTATGTTAGTTTAGGTAAGGTTAAGTTAGATTTGGTTAAATTTGGTTCTAAATATCAGAAATGGGTTAAAAACCTAACTTAAGTTAACGTCACCTAACCGAATCCAATCTAACCTGTCATCATCAAACCTTGTATTCCACTGAAAAAGTTGAGTGGCAACGCTGACTAAATCCAAGGAGAAAAAAGGTATTTCAGACATTTACCGGTGAATGTTGACATTCACCAATTTGCAGACATTCACGGTAACATATATATATATATATATATATATATATATATATATATATATATATATATATATATATATATATATATATATATATATATATATATATATATATATATATATATATATATATATATATATATATATATATATATATATATATATATATATATATATATATATATATATATATATATATATATATATATATATATATAAATATAAATGTGTGTGTCTGCGTGTGAGTGTATGCGTATGGGGGTGTATTAAAAAATCTCCAGTTCAAACTCACCAGTTCATTGCACCCAAAAAGAAAATACATAAGGTATGAAACTTAAAACGATCATAAATTATACAGGTCAAAGAAACGAATCTTAAATTTAAATAAAATATTATACTGAACAATTTAATGTAACTTAATATAATGCACTGAAACACACTCACATAAGTGCAGTATTACCCCCTCTTCAACCCTCCCCTCCCCTTACCCGAAAAAAGTCCGAGAATTTCAATTGTGCTTTACTGAAAACTAAACAGATTGCTTAAATTTAAAGTTTTATTAACCAGTTTATTTATCAGTAGTTTTGAAAAGAACAGGTGAAAATGCAAGAAAACAGGGACGAAAATAAGGATATTTAAGCAAAATTTTAACACTCGAAGTACCAAGGCCATCAAAATAAAACCTTTCTTACCACCCTGGACCCATCTTAGGTCTTATTTTATCCTGAAAACGGCCATTTAATGAAAATTTCTTTTGTTTTTCCGAACAAGAAAGTTCTTAGGATATTATTTTGTGAGTTTTCACTGGGCCACAGCCAAGATTTTGTTTTTGGTAGGGGAAGGTTGCAAAAACACTTTAAAAAACGCTTAAAAAATTTGTATATATGCAGTTTGTTACGTTTAAACGAGTCGTTCAAAGATTTTTTTTTGGGTGGAACCCTTAACCCCCCCCTGGTATACGGTTATTGTCAAAAATATTTGTTTTGATTAAATAATTCCTGGTAAGATGAAAAGCGTACTCTTCTTGAAGTTGTAGGTTTTCATTGCAACACAAAGACACTTCAGGCTGAGGGTTGTATGAGGGGGTAGAACCTACTCTTATATCTGGTAATTTCTATTAAATTAAATTTATCGATTATATAACACAATAGATTGTTTTGAACATTACAAATCGATTTTTCTGACAATTTTAATAAGCTATAGAAATTACTTCACATTTGAAAAGAATAGATCCAATCGGGAAAAATTTGATTGTTACTCGACGACTTATTGCGATTAATTTGTTCTCTGAATTTTGATATTTGAGTATTATTTCAGTTTCTTTAATTTTATAGTAATAGAAAGAAAAACTGGTCAAAAATATTTTATTTCAGTAAAGCACAAATGACGTTTTAGGCCATTGAGGGGCCTGAAGATGGCTGCAAATCCATATTTATTTAGTAAAAATTATGCTTACTCTATTGTTCATTTTAATTATTCTCACTTTTAGGTTTCAAATCTTTATTGTAACTTCTGTTTGTTTTAAGTTTGATATATTATATAAGCAAATTTACGCTAGCATTAAGTTTCAGTTTTACTCTTTACTTTTAGAGAAAATACTGTGTTTTTTCTAATTCAATCTCTGTTCGTATTATTTGTATTGCTTATAATTCGTTAGGAGGAGTCGAGTCGTACAGGATGTTGTTGTAATTGTAACATTCATTGTGGTAGCAGTCCAAGGAGTACATTTAGCAGAACTAGTCCCGGTAGGAATGGCTGTGGTTTGAGAAGTCGTGTTGGGACTTTTTACGGTGGTACTACTCGAGGTTAGAGCAGGGTACGCATTACAGACAGTTAGGGGTACCCATTACAGACAGTTCCTATCGGAGGAGTCCTGGTATCTATGATGCCTTCAATTTAAAATTTAAATATATAGTGACGTGGCGTCATTTTACTGGGCTAGAGAGGCTGAAATTTTTCTCTCAACCCGATGTTAATGACTGCTGATTCCAAAAACCCTTAAATACCAACTTTTACAGAAATCAGACTGGATATTTGGAATATGCGCTTGCTTTTTTTACGTTTAGGACAGCCATCTGATCTTTTAATGCCATTACTTCAGTAATCCCTGGCAAGCTAGAAGTCGAGTGAAGTATAAAATGTTTGTATTTATGAAAACGGAAGGAGGAAGAGGGGAATGAGGTATGAGGTAGGGGATATGGGTATCAGGCCTAAATAATGTTAGTAGGCCAAAGTATATGCGCAATTCTGATTCCAGCAAGGCGTAACATGTCCATCTTTCTATAAAGTGAAGCCCCCCTTCTAATGAGACATTAACTTAATTTGTAACTTTTGCCCCTGGGTTACGATCACTTATTCGGACCAAAGGGACGTTTTACGGACCTTTCGACCTTCTGATTAAGATAGCTACATTGAATTCTTGTTCCGATGCTAGGAGCACGTGAGGGTGCCCAATGGCAAAAAC
The DNA here is from genome assembly GCF_049724085.1 of Artemia sp. Qi Xiang Cuo. Classification (NCBI taxonomy): domain Eukaryota; kingdom Metazoa; phylum Arthropoda; class Branchiopoda; order Anostraca; family Artemiidae; genus Artemia; species Artemia sp. Qi Xiang Cuo. The sequence goes on from NC_142805.1 coordinate 60,166,996, forward strand.
AATGTTCAAAGGGTAGTTGGCAGCCTTAAGATCAGTTTTACCTCTTAAATAAATAATAACAAATTTTATTTGGTAGTGAGTAAGTCTTTAACCAACTTTTTATGATTATCCGTTCTGTATGTTGTAACCTGAGAGAAAAAGAATAGGAGACTTGTCGCTCTTTACTGTGTCAACGTTATTTCAATAGCCATGATAGCAAATATTAAAACCATGGTCACTGCGATCATATATAAAGCTCATAAACAATATGTGCGTTTAGAATCCGAAGTGGTCGAATCCACTTAAAACTAAAATTAGCTTACCATAGCGTTAGATCACCTGGTTGGGTTTTAAGTTTCCGCCCCAAAAGAATTCCCCCCCACAAAAGGATTGATGCTTTAACGTGGCAAAAAGTCTGAATTTTGGAAATTAACATCTCTTTTTCGATTTGATAATACTCACCTATTAAACGCCATATTTAGGACTTTTAGTTCCCAAAGATGGAAAAACTGCTTTCCCTCTGGAAGAGTTGTTATATTATTATTGCTTAAATCCAATATTTCCAGTTCTGTCAAATTCATAATTGCTCCTGGGAAGCGTCTCAGGGAATTGCCTGACAAATCTATTTCTATAAGACTTTCTGACGACTTAAGAAATGCATCCTGTTGGATTTGTTTAACACCACTGCTGACAAGTCGTATTTTCGATATCGTCTGATTAAATGATGGACATTGTATGATTTTACAGTGTAAACAATCCACTTCCAATATTTCTTGGGCGTTTAATTTATTCAGATGGTTAGATATAAAGTCTGTAGTCACACCCCGGCATTTTACTGCTTCTATAAAATCGAGTGCAGGAATACGCTCATTTAAGCACCCTATAAAGGGTTCATTGCTTAATGTTCTTCCAGGGTTTTTTGCCGATGATGCAACAATGAGGAGAATCAAATAAACAGACGTGCTCGATTTTTTCTTTACCCTATAAGACAAAAAAAATTAATCAAAACGAAAAATTTTCAAATTTGAGCAGATAAAATAAACTCATATAATTTGGGACACACTACATAATCACAAGATATTGAAACACGGAAAAATAGCCTTGCTTTGCATAAGAGTGTTTGGACCACCATTATCCCTAAAATTTTGCCACGCTTGGCACACTTTCGCCACGCATGACATAAGATACCTGATGTACATTATTTTGAAAGTCGTTAGCCCCTCGAGCGTACCGTAGATCTCTGTCTCACGCTATTTTGCTGATATTCATAAAGAATAGTGTGGAATTCTTAAGTGGCGAAAATAGTTTTTTTTTTTTACAAGATAGGCTACGCTATTTTAGACCTTTACTTTCCTTCTACTGATGTCAGATTTTACTTTAGCAAGCATCTGGTAAGCGTGTAGCCGAACCGTTCAGAGCTATTGGTTCCCGTGGAAGGAGGTACAAGAGTTGCTTTACCTCCTTCCTCCTATAAGCTATTATAGTAAAGAGACTACTATAAGCTACTCATTCATTATACCAATACTATATACAATAATATGAAACAAACACAAGACCAGAACTTGACTGAAATAAGACAGGAGAGGAAATGAGTGAAAAATATCGAGGATTCGCTTATAAATGATTTCCAAGGTCCTTTTGAATTTAGGTCTTTAGAAACTTGTCATTTTTATTTTTGTTAAAACTCGGCTAGTAGTATACTTTTCATTCCACTACTTCTAGTGGAATGTCTTTACTTTTAATTCCTACTTTTAGTTCCAAGAGACAAACATCATAAATTCTACTGAGCCCGGTGCTCTATTTAATTTTCAGAGCCCAACATAAATTACGAAGATAACCTGGTTCAAATTACATTGAAATTTGATAGCATATTTCTTGTTCCAAAAATTGTATTCAAAAGTTTATACTATTTTCAACATTACTATTTCGATAATGGTTATTTTTAACGTTTAACATTATTTTAAAGTGCGCTGTATTGATGTCGAAAATTTTTATTTTAGCCACAATTGTCAATAAAAACAAATAATGCTTTGCTACAGTATCAGGGTTGCCAATTGCATCCAGTGTGCAATTGGGTGAATTTAGTAATGTTTAGCATTCAAGCGTAACTTTAGATTGACTTATCAGACTGACGCTTGAACAATTAATTATTTTGAAATTATAAACGATTGAAGCTTGAAATAGTAGCTTTCCTAACTGTAAGCTGAAAGAAACTGAAAAAAAAAATCATTTTTGTATGCGTAGGAAATGCCTAAAAACTAATTTTTGAAACAAGGCTTTACAAACCTAGTTCTTGCCATTTTAATTTCCAGTTTTTATAGTATATATGGACTCCCCCGGGAAATATCCCCCGGGAAATATTTAATCCCCCAGAAAATATCCCCTCCCACGAAAAATACCCCCAGGAAAATATACCTTCAGAAAACATCCTCCCCGCGAGAAATACCTCCCCGGAAAATAGTCTCCGCGGAAAATATACCCCGCAGAAAGAAACCCCGCGGCTGCTCGGTCTCCAATCACTTTCGACTTATAAAAAAAAGTACTAGAACTCTCAATTTCTGATAGAATGAGCATCATCCGAAGTTTCTACGACCATGAGGTCGAGGTGGTGATGAGAAAGGGGCAGTCCCCCTCCTATACGGAATAAATTCTGCTCATTTTGAGTTTAATGCTACTCTTTACTTTCATAATAACAGCGTAGACTAGAAATGTTCCCAGAAATCACGAAAGATTGAATATCAGTTTCTCATTTTTGGTGTGTTTTAAAGGTTTTTTTGCCCCCCTCCAAAAAAAACCATCCCCCAACTAAAGTCCTGGATAAGTCCTGGATCAATCTTTTTAGAGGTGACAACGGGATTACGGGAATCGAACCCTGAGCCCCGTATGACTAAGCAAAGCCTAAGGCCATTGTGCTCCCACATGGTTAATTGAAAGATTGACTGCAACAGAAATAGTTTATGAATCGCTGGGATAATTTAGCCACTTGATCAGACACCTCGGATTTCGCTCAAGATCCGAAGGATAACAGCGTGATGACTCAAATTTAAAATTTACATTTGAAATCAATTATTTTTTTTACATGAAATCAGCATAATTTTTTATTCTTTTCTTTTTTACTAGGATTAGAACTATTTTGGACTGTACATCTGTCCATAAGGTTTTGATTCACCTAGATTACTAGTTGACCTTTTCAAAGTCGGCGTATTATCTTAAAAAAAGAACCACCAAAGCTCAAAAACAAGACCATAAACAGGCCATAAACCGAGACCGTAAACCGAAACAGGACCATAAACAGAAAGAAAAACAAGAAAAAACCAAATGGAAGTGTATGAATAAAATTTCTCTGAATCTTCTCCCGAAAATTTGAGTTTGGAAGTTATAATTTGGTGCAAAAGGGTAATTAAAGCAAAAACGACAACGAAAACTCTTAGAATAACTTAGAAAATATACGTCACGGTAAGATGACGGAACCAGTCATATGATGAAAGGATAGTTTCTGGTTTTTTTTCCCGTTTTCATAAAAAAAATCAATTCTTTTTCGAATTTCAACTTCTTTTTTTTTGGAAAAAAAACTAGGCTTTATTTTCAAGACCCAGGTGGATACCAGTTCATCGAAAATCTGTTAAGCAGGATGAATAAACCTTTTAGAAATGGATCTTCAGCCCAAATTGGGTCTAACTTGCATCAAAAGACTACATTTTTTTATGATTCCATATATATATATATATTTATCATGAGCTTTAAGTTTTGAAACGACAACCCTGTTTCGTGCCGAACATGTCTTCAGATGTTTGGTGTCAAATTTTATTCAATTTATGAGACTCTTCGATGCATCAATTACAAGCTTTTGTCTCTATTGTACCTCTGATGAAGTTTTTTTTTAAATACCTTCTATGAAAATTTTCGAGAAAACAACATTCTCTTTCCCTCTCATTTCCCTGAAAACTTTGCAGACAAATAACTCAAGTTGTATTCTCAAGCTTCCTGAAAAATTATAAACTACTAAGTAAGTAATCAAACCTACTGATTTGTACAATGGCAAATAAGATCAACATAATAGTCTCAGAATGAATAAAATACATGCCAACCTCAAAATTAAGCATAAATGTACGTATTTATTGATAATTTGTATTATTATGCATAATTTAATACGCACACATGTGACAAGAAAACTTTTGGGCCAAATTTTCCCACTTTCCCGTGTTTTTTGGTAAATCACCTTAATCCTGAACTTCAAAAAGGACAAGTGTTTTTAGCTTCGTAGTCCTTCTCCGTTAAATCAACATTTTACTTTACTCCCTGGATGTATCTCCAAAAAGCAAAGTCAATAAGGGTCAACAGTGTGACTCTGTAAGCTCAGCCAGAGTCGAATCAGCTTCAAATGGGTACCTGGAGAAATCTGGGGGAAAAGACGAAAAGCGTCGAATTATTCGCCTTCAATCACTCATTACATTCCCGGACGAAGGTGAAAATCAGGAGTTCAGTGCCTGCGCAACAGGGTTGCCACCGTCAGTAGGATTTTACTAGATCTAGTAAAAGAAATAAAATCTAGTAAATTTAGAGGATCTATTAAATTTCCCGAAATCTATTAAAAACTAGTAAAAGTCATGATTTATAGTAAACAAAACTTTTTTTTATTTTCCATGAATTCAGGGGGAAAAATTATCGTAAACATATGACAATTTACAATTTTTGCTTGTCTATTTCGCAATTTACAAATTTGCTTGCCCGTTTCAGAGGAAAACAAGCAGTCACCTATTTTCACAAGAATCCCCTTCACTTCTAGCGTCTAAAGGTCGACAAAATAAGCTTTCTGTGTATCAAATCTTACCAACTAAAAATGAAGCTATAATGACGCTTGGATTTGTGATGATTGGGAATCTATTGGAATCAAAACAAAAGCCAACCACCCAAGGTGATTAGGTGAATCTCCTCAGTTTGAAAATTTTTATTGAGAAGGAAGGAGCATGTTGAGAGAAATTAAAAGTAAGTAGAAATGTAACATTATATATATATATATATATATATATATATATATATATATATATATATATATATATATATATATATATATATATATATATATATATATATATATATATATATATATATATATATATATATATATATATATATATATATATATATATATATATATATATATATATATATATATATATATATATATAACCTGTCTTCCTACTTCAGTAACTGAAATAAATGAGCACTTGAACAAGGTCTATACCCTACTCATCCACCCAGTTCCCTAGGACAAAACAGTATATATATATTTATGTACAGGGGCGTCGTTTAGGGTAGGCAAGGGGGGCGGTTACCCCCCCCCCCAATAATGTGGAGAAAAAAATATTATACATCCCATGCGTTTTGACCATCCAGATATGGACCCCTCTTGCCCCCCCCCCAACCCCCCAATAAATTTGCTTGAGATTCGAAAAGAGAAAAAAAAGAGAAAAGGAAAAGAAAAAAAAAGAAGAGAAAAGGAAAAAAGATTGTGAAAATCGTATTGATTATCCTCTTATAGTAGAAATTGATGCTTGACGGTGCGCGTGCAAAAAAAATAATGTATATAATTTTGTTTTTAATAGTTCCTGATGTGCTAAAGTTTGTTCTCTAATATAAATTATCGATAAAAACAATTAGCCATTATGCATGAAGAGTTGAGAAAATACAAGATTATCGGTTAATGATCCAATATATTTACCTTTTGGTTTGACAAAAGACAAGCATCTTTTGAAAAGTTGCTTATCTGGGGTTTGATGTCACATCTGAGTGAATTTACTTCCTGATTCCTTGTTATTTGCTTCAACTGCCTGATTCCCTGTTTTTCGCTTCAACTACTTGATTCCCTGTTGTTAGCTGCAATAGAACAACAGATTCCTCTAATGCTCTACTACAAAGACAAAGACTACACAGACAAAGATGAACAGCAGCAAAATATAGTCTGTCACCCCCCCCCCGGAATATATACTTTCTCCAGTAGTCCGTTCAAGACATTATTTATATTAACATGATTTAACCAGTGAATGCACACGTCATACTTTTGTAAACTTGGCTTTCGAATGTGTAATTTTTTTTTCTTGATTTTGTTGCTAAAATCTTTTTTTTAGCATTTATCATCAAATGCATAAAACTCTGGTTTCTTTTCTATGATTAAAGTGCGAATTGTATTTTTTAGCAGTGAATATAATTTTTTTCAAACTACTGTTTTTATATTACAGCATAAATGCTGGATTCCAGCATGAATATTTTGCATATCAATTTTCTTATTAAATTCAATAATGTTTATTTTTTGGAACTGGCTGACTGGTGTTCTTTGTTACTTAGGACTATACAAAAAATCAGGCAAGTTGTTGCTTTTGGGCCTCGATAATGCTGGCAAGACGACCATACTGCAAATGTTGAAAGATGATAGAATGGGACAATATTCACCAACTATACACCCAACTTCAGAAGAACTGTGTATTGGCAAGGTGAAGTTCATCGCTTTCGATTTGGGGGGTCATAGAGAAGCAAGGAAAGTGTGGCAGGATTACTATCCTGTTGTCGATGCCATCGTTTTCTTGATCGATGCTGCAGATCGAGCCCGATTTGAAGAGGCTAGACAAGAGTTGGAATCTTTGCTTATTGATGAGACTTTGTCAGCAGTTCCAATATTGATACTTGCGAACAAAATTGATCAAGGGAATGCAGCATCAGAGGAAGAGCTGCAGTTAATATTTCAACTCAATAATTTGAGAACAGGCAAAGGACCTATGATCAAGAGTGATCTTCGAAGCCGACCACTGGAGCTCTTCATGGTTTCTGTTTTGAAGAAAACGGGCTATGGCGAGGCCTTTAGATGGCTCTCGCTGTTCATCGACTAATTCACTGCAATCCTGTCCCGTTAATATTTTCGACTTCCTGACAAGTTTAGAAAGAAAAAAGTGATCTTGTCACGTTAGAGTTGATCAATACGCTTAGAAAAAACAAAAAAATTGACCTTGAAAGAGTTGTCGTTGATCCTTTCCCGTTAGACTCGATCGATAATCCAGCAATTGTTGTTGACATCCAGGAAACATCCTGTAATTGTTGTTGACACCCAAGAAATAACCAGCAATTGTAGTTGACATCCAAGAAATATCCATCAATTGCTTTGGTCATCCAAGAAACATCCGTCAACAGTGAGAAAAACCATGAAAAAACATCCTCGGTGAGAAAAACCATAAAAAAAAACATCCTCAGTGAGAAAAACCATGTGTAATCCGCGCTGGTACCCCCTTACCTATTCTCCACAGGCTGTGGTTCTACGATTTTACGATTAGCGGTTTTACGATTAGCGAACGACAAAAATTTTGCTTCCGTTCCGTAGCAGAGATTTAGTTCTATCCATCTACTGAATCGTGTTTTCGAAATTTGGTGTACAGGGTTTTGGATTAAAAATGCATAGAAAATTGGTTTAAAATTACTGAAAGAAGGATTTTTTTCGTATCTTTTAAGCAGGTTTAGACCTCCTCTAAGAAAAATTCTAAGTAATATCTTAGTTCTGGCTAAGTGAATGAATGGATCTGAGTCTAGTGAATCGGCTAGTACACCTATTTATTCTTCTGGTGCAAGTTATAGCTGCAGAATACTATGCAGAATATAGCTGCAGACTTGTCGCAAAATAGCTCGTTTTAGCGAGAATTTATATTGCTTTAGCTAATCTTCTCACTCCACAAGTCAAACATTTAGCGGTCGATGTTAGAGCACTTTTAGCTGGGGGATGAGGGGAGTTAGGGATTTAGGCCGTTATTTTTCTGGTTTCAAGGAAAGTCTTCGAATCAGTGTCAAGTTGATTATCCTACGGCTGATCATCAGGCCCATTCAGAACTATCAAAGGTTTTCATTTTTATAATAGCTCTAATTCATTAGCTTCGGTAATTGCCATGCTAGTTTGTTTTTATATGTTTACCTTGCCATGTAAATACTGAAAAAGTCATCACTTTTTGTGATGACAGCGTTTCTTTTGGGAGGGGGAGGGTTTTTTAAAAGCTTTTTAGAGGTGGCATTTGTTATTTTTCTCTCTTAATACATTTATAGATGTCTTTTTGTTTTGTCGTTAGGTTAGAGACCCTTCAATCTCCCTCTGCCCCCTCTCTGGTGGTGGCTGTCATCAATAAAATTTGTATTTGTTTTAAGTTTATAATCCTTTACCCCTTTACTATCAAAAAAAGGAATTGCTCATTTTCAAAAATCTTGTACATTGGGGGGGGGGGGAGCATACCACTTGCGGTGAAAGTTTGCCATTTAAGGTGTGAAGTGCGTCATTCGTGGTATGGATCGGCGGAAGTGTGCAATATTTGGTGGAGAGATTTATACTAGAAGTCTTAATGTAAGCAATCCTCAAGACAAACAACAAACAATTCACGATAAAAACCTCAATAAAAGTCCTAAAAATGCTATCATATTCTAAAATAAAAGCTCAAAGAATACAAAAACTTCTTTTCCAGCTTTCTCAAATGATTATATTTTTGCTTTAATAATGTTGCTATATAGTTGCTATATAGTCCTAAAAAGGTTATCATATTCTGAAATAAAAGCTCAAAGAATATGAATGAAAGAAAAGACGCTACTTGCGAAATAATTGCCAATTACGCAATTTATATATAAAATTCCAAGTTGCGTAATCAGTATCTTCATATCAAAGCTGGAAAGAATTTTAGTTCTATATAAAAGACCACAATTCCTCCACGGGCTGCGATTCCGTAGCATAGACTTCAATCAAACATTAATTCCAATAAAAAAGTCAAAAATCGATAAAGGAAGGAATTTTAGTTCTACATAAAAGGCCGCAGTCCCTCCACGGGCTGTGGTTCGTGGCATAGACTTCAATCAAACACGAGTTCCAGTAAAAAGTCAAAAATCGATGCAGGAAGGAATTTTAGTTCTATATAAAAGGCTGCAATCCCTCCACAGTACGGAAGGGGGTACCAGCGCGGATTACACATGGTTTCTGTTTGTCTCCAGAGGCCGACCACTGGAGCTCTTCATGGTTTCTGTTTTGAAGAAAACGGGCTATGGCGAGGCCTTTAGATGGCTCTCGCTGTTCATCGACTAATTCACTGCAATCCTTTCCCGTTAATATTTCCGACTCCCTGATTGGCTTAGAAACAGACACGTGATCCTGTCCCGTTAGAGTCGACCTGTCCCGATCCTGTCTCGCAGTTCATCGACTAATTCACTGCAATCCTTTCCCGTTAATATTTCCGACTCCCTGATTGGCTTAGAAACAGAAACGTGATCCTGTCCCGATAGACTCGATCAATAATCCAGCAATTGTTGTTGACATCCAAGAAACATCTAGCAATTCTTGTTGACATCCAAGAAACATCCAGCAATTGCTGTTGACATCCAAGAAACATCCATCAACAGTGAGAAAAACCATGAAAAGACATCTACAGTGAGAAAAACAATGAAAAAACATCCTCAGTGAGAAAAACCATGTGTAATCCGCGCTGGTACCCCTTTCCCTATTCTCCACAGGCTGTGGTTCGTAGCATAGACTTCAATCAAACATGAGTTCCAATAAAAAAAAGTCAAAAAACGATGCAGGAAGGAATTTTAGTTCTACATAAAAGGCCGCAGTCCCTCCACGGGCTGTGGTTCGTAGCATAGACTTCAATCAAACATGAGTTCCAATAAAAAAGTCAAAGCTTCGGGAAAGGGTTAGCATGTATCAATAAATAACAAATTAAATCATTTAGGCTCTGCCGAGTAAACAGAAAACCAAGCTCAGATTACTAGTTATTAGAAGGGTGCTGCGAGGGAATTTTCTTTATTTGGTGGGATGGGAAAGGTTGAGAAAAGAGGCTTTAAATAGTTAGTATAGGTGTAATGTCGGAGGGTGTTTGCAATCCCCTTGATCCCCCCTAGATTTTGAAAATGTCCTTTTTGGTATTTTCATTGAACACGCCTTTTTTGTATTTTCATTGAAACAATTGAAAAACGAAAAGTCCCCCCTCCTATTTCGAATTAGTAGTACCCTATATTATATTTTTGATAGTTTACTATACTTTGAGGTGGCGGCGGCGTGGCACCTTAAAAGATCACCCTATCTCGTCCATTATAAGCTTTTTAGTTTGTGTGGCCAAACTTTTTACATTTGATTGGGTAGTCTTGCTATAACTTGTAGAGTTATTCGGTAAAATATTTGAAAAAAATGACAGAAAATTAAAAGCCGATACATACTTTCTTAGAAAAAAAACATTTTACTTCTCCCGTTTTGTGCTGGAGATTCAGGTATTCAGCTTTAATGAAACATGCGTCCCCAGAAAGTGTAAATTTTATTTAATCGACTAAATGGAGTATAATTTTCTTTTTAAAGTTCCGGAACGAACAGTCCCTAAAAACGTTCTAGCATACCTGGTCGGAAAACGCTCTTTTTTCGAAATTGAGTTTAACCCCTCCAGGGTTATTTTGTATTTACGCCAATGATGGTACTACCTACCCTCTCCTAAAGCAAAGTAAGCTAAAGTATTGACCTAGTTACGTTCTAAATATTTAAACTTTATTCTGGCGCACTGATACTGCTATAATCACATACCACACTGCCACACTGGATATATAAAAGTCGTAAAATGCCTGATCATCCTACCCAAAATGCCTACCCAAAACACGGTACTGTGAATGCCGAGTCAGGTTTTTTTTTATACTGCTTAGCATTCAAATTTGTTATTTTCATTGTCAGTAATGTAATATAGAGCCTTTTAAGTTCAAAATAATATTTTGACAGTTATTTTAGCCCTTTTTTAAATTTTTAGCCGCTAGTTCTGCAAAATTCCACACTTATGTGGAATTAAACAAACTTATTGCCAAAAATACGAAAAAATCGCTGAAATTTTTCCAACCGTTATTTTAGCCCCTTTTTCAAAATTTTTAGCAGCTGGTTCTGCTAAATCTATATTTAAATGTACTCAAGCAAGCTCTTTGGAAATAAAGAAATTTAAAACAAATTCAATACAAAAATATCAATTTTTTTCAGCTGTATCCTCTAAGATCAGTATTGATGGATTGAAACGACTAAGTGACCAATTCCACCATTCAAAGCTACAAGTAGGACGTACATGATATATTTTGCTGTACAAGCAGCACTTTCTTCACATATGTAGATTTGTTTGGTCTATAAAAAAACATTATGTTCACTCTTTATAATGACATTGTTCACCTCATGTTTTGTTTTTTTTTCTAAGTTTTAAAAACGACTGGTCAAACTCAATTTCCGTTGAAGTGTTTTTTTTAACTGTAGAACTTTAGCGTATATAAGAGGGGGGTTGAGGAGGGGTCAGCCACCCTAATATATACAGGGGGTATTCCGAGGGGGGAATACCCCCCGCGGAAAATACCCCTTGGTAAACACCCCCGTGGCAGGTGGTAAACACCACCTGCGGCTGGTTGGTCTCCAATCAATTTTGACTTATAAAAAAAGAACTAGAACTCAATTTCTGATCTAATGAGCACTCTCCGAAGTTTCTGCGACAATGAGGTGGAGGTATGGATAAGAAAGCGGAAATCCTCCTATAGGGAATAATTCTGCTCATTTCGTGGTTTAATTCTGCTCTTTACATTCATAATAATAGCATAGACTGGAAATATTCTCATAAATTATAAGGGAGCAGATATCAGTTTCACATTTTTGATGTGTTTTTTAAAGTTAATTTAGTACCTCCTCCCCCTCCCCCCCCCCCAAAAAAAAATACACCCCTCCCCCAACAAAAATCCTGTTTACGACCCGAAGGATTTTAAATAAATTTCTACCTCCACCCTCCCCTCGTCTCTCCCTTAGGACTCATTCTGTATTTGTTTCATTTTTCAGTGAGAGCTGGGATGTTTTGGCATTAAAATGTACCATTTTATGTATTTCCCTCCCTCCCTAACTACAAAACAATCAGAGAACCCCATTGTACAAGTTTAAGTGCCTTTTGTAATTTGTCCATTGCTTACTGATAGATAATGATTTCCTTTTATTTGATAATAATTTCCTTTTAGCAGGGATGTATTTTTCATGGGGGTATTTTTTCCAGGGGAGAAGAATTTTCTGTGGGGGGAGGGTATTTTTCGAGGGGGGGGGGGGTAAACGCCTATAACCCTCCATTTCCACATAACTTACAGCCTTTCAGAGCTTACATTTCAGGAAGAACTTGATTTATGTTATTTCTCTGAATTCGAAGTATCTGCTACTAACTAGTAAAGAATTTTTGCGTATAATCTACCAAGGCCACCTTTTTTTTTTTTTACCGCTGTCAACGCATTGAGGGCCTCCATAAGTAATCCATAGAAATACCACTGATCACAAACCGTCTTGATTCAAAACTTTAAATGTTTTATTCCAAGACTTGAAATGTTTAATGTATAAAATGAATAGAGTGATATATAAAATGATACTATCACTAACAGGTAAAAAAGAAATTCAAAAAATCTGTCAAGGCCACCAATTTAGCCACCGTTGAAGCACTGATGGCGTCCATAAGTAATTCATAGAAAGACCACTGATCACCAACCGTCTTGATTCAAAACTTGAAATGTTTTAATCAAAACTTGAAATATTAAATGTGTAAAATAAATCCAAATTTTTCTATGATAATGTATCTGCCAAGAAACTACGCGAGAGAAAGCATGATTTTAGCCGTAACAAATTTTCTGGATCTCTGCTCCGCCCAGTTAATGAATATTCTTGTTTTGAACGGATATATCTATTGAAGAAAAACAGTTTCCATAACTTTGTAACCAGTCTTATGCACTTAGCCAGTACTTTGTGGTGGAGGGGAACACAAAATAAAAGAATGGGGTATTTACACAGGAAATAACATATGTTTGGAAAATATAGGAGTACTGTTCCGAAGCCCTTCCCCGCTCGTGTCTGCCAGTAGAGAAGAAATTAAAAAAAAAATACTTCTTCAACACTTAGTGCGTGTGTGTGTGTGGGTGGGGGGGGGTATAATTAAAGGGTTGAACGTATAGTCCTTTTGTACACACATGCTTTTAGGAGAGGAAAAGCGGGATCAACAACAATATCTAATGCTAGAAAATTTATGCTTGGGAAATTCTGATCTCTTTCCCCCCTTCTTTCTCAAGAAGACTGAAATTGCACACAAGATTCCTCTGTTATAATAATATGAATTGCTGACCAACTTCTGTAACGGTTATATTATTTGAAATTATCCCAAATCAATGGTAAATTCACTCTGACTTAACAAATGAATCGGTCAACCTAAAGAGAAATAGAAGAATTGATGTCCTAAATATCTTTATTAGAAGGTATGCTTTAATTCCATTGGTTTATTTTTGCAACGTATTACTGTAAGCCGTTATATGGACGTATTATCTTATAGTAATATTTATAATTTAAAATGTTCTTCTTTTTCGCATGCTGACAATCCATGTTGCGCAGCAGGGTTGCCACCCTGACCTGAAAGAATTTACTAAATCGGAGAGGAAAAATTTACTAGATTGTATCTGTTTTTAGTAAACGCTCAAAAAAATTTTTTGCACGCGCACCGTCAAGCATCAATTTCTACTAAAGGAGGATAATCAATACGATTTTCTGCAATCTTTTTCCCTTTTCTCTTCTTTTTTTCTTTTCCTTTTCCTCTTTTTTTCTCTTCCGAATCTCAAACAATTTTATTGGGGGGGGGGGGCAAGAGGGGTCCATATCTGGATAGTCAAAATGCATGGGATGTATAATATTTTTTTCTCCACATTATTGGGGGGGGGGGGGCAACCCGCCCCCGCGCCTGGCCCTATAAACGGCTTGCCCACTGTACACACACACACACATGTGTGTGTGTGTGTGTGTGTGTGTGTGTGTGTGTGTGTGTGTGTGTGTGTGTGTGTGTGTGTGTGTGTGTGTGTGTGTGTGTGTGTGTGTGTGTGTGTGTGTGTGTGTGTGTGTGTGTGTGTGTGTGTGTGTGTGTGTGTGTGTGTGTGTGTGTGTGTGTGTGTATATATATATATATATACTGTTTGTCCTAGGGAACTGGATGGATGAGTGAGGGTCTAGACCTTGTTCAAGTGCTCATTTATTTCAGTTACTGAAGTAGGAAGACAGGTTTTATATACCTGTGTGTGTGTGTGTGTGTGTGTGTGTGTGTGTGTGTGTGTGTGTGTGTGTGTGTGTGTGTGCGTATATATATATATATATATATATATATATATATATATATATATATATATATATATATATATATATATATATATATATATATATATATATATATATATATATATATATATATATATATATATATATATATATATATATATATATATATATATATATATATATATATATATATATATATATATATATATATATATATATATATATATATATATATATATATATATATATATATATATATATATATATATATATATATATATATATATATATATATATATAATGTTACAGTATTCTACCACTTACTTCTTAATTTCTCCTCAGTTGGCTCCTTCTCTTTCAATTAAAAATTTCTTCTTTTTAAATTGATAGAGACCGCACCAATCACCTCGGTGTTGCAGTGGCACGATCTCACATGTGATTCCCGAACTCACTCACAAATCCAAGCTGTCATTATAGCCATCAGCTTCAGCTTTTAGTTGGTAAAGATTTGACACATGGAGAAAGCTGATTTTGTCGAGGACCTTCAGACGCCGGAAGCTGAAGCTGTCATGAGTTACAGGCAAGAGTGACTCGCTTGTCTGTCTCTGAGTAACGATGTCAACAAGCAAGAAATTGGTAAATTGTAAAACAGACAAGCAAAAATGAGGAAATTGTCATATGTTTACGATAATTTTTTTCCCTGAATTCATGGAAAATAAAAAAAGTTTTATTTACTATAAATCATGACTTTTACTAGTTTTTACTAGATTTCGGGAAATTTACTAGATCCTCTAAATTTACTAGATTTTATTTCTTTTACTAGATCTAGTAAAATCCTACTGACGGTGGCAACCCTGTTGCGCAGGCACGGAACTCCTGATTTTCACCTTCGTCCGGGAATGTAATGAGTGATTAACAGCGAATGACACTCGACGCTTTTCGTCTTTCCCCCCAGATTTCTCCAGGTTCCATTTGAAGCTGATTTGATCCGGCTGAGCTTACCAGAGTCACGCACCACGACCCTTATGACTTTGCTCTTTGGAGATAATCTCAGGGAGTAAAGTAAAATGTTGATTTAACGGAGAAGGACTACGAAGCTAAAAAAACTTGTCCTTTTGAAGTTCAGGATTAAGGTGATTTACCAAAAAATACTGTGGAAAGTGGAAAATTTGTCCCAAAGTTTTCTGCCACATAATGTGCGTATTAAATTATGCATAATAATACAAATTATCAATAAATACGTACATTTATGCTTAATTTTGAGGGTTGGCACTTTATGAGGCATATATATATATATATATATATATATATATATATATATATATATATATATATATATATATATATATATATATATATATATATATATATATATATATATATATATATATATATATATATATATATATATATATATATATATATATATATATATATATATATATATATATATATATATATATATATATATATATATATATATATATATATATATATATATATATATATATATATATATATATATATATATATATATATATGGAATCATAAAAAAATGTAGTCTTTTAATGCAAGTTAGACCCAATTTGGGCTGAAGATCCATTTCTAAAAGGTTTATTCATCCTGCTTAACAGATTTTCGATGAACTTTTTTTGGAAAACGATGAGTCTTGAAAATAAAGCCTAGTTTTTTTCCAAAAAAAAAGAAGTTGAAATTCGAAAAAGAATTGATTTTTTTTATGAAAACGGGAAAAAAAACCCAGAAACTATCCTTTCATCATATGACTGGTTCCGTCATCTTACCGTGACGTATATTTTCTAAGTTATTCTAAGAGTTTTCGTTGTCGTTTTTGCTTTAATTACCCTTTTGCACCAAATTATAACTTACAACCTCATATTTTCGGGAGAAGATTCAGAGAAATTTTAGTCAAACACTACCATTTGATTTTTTCTTGTTTTTCTTTCTGTTTATGGTCCTGTTTCGGTTTACGGTCTCGGTTTATGGCCTGTTTATGGTCTTGTTTTTGAGCTTTGGTGGTTCTTTTTTTAAGATAATACGCCGACTTTGAAAAGGTCAACTAGTAATCTAGGTGAATCAAAACTTTATGGACGAATGTACAGTCCAAAATAGTTCTAATCCTAGTAAAAAAGAAAAGAATAAAAAATTATGCTGATTTCATGTAAAAAAAATAATTGATTTCAAATGTAAATTTTAAATTTGAGTCATCACGCTGTTATCCTTCGGATCTTGAGCGAAATCCGAGGTGTCTGATCAAGTGGCTAAATTATCCCAGCGATTCATAAACTATTTCTGTTGCAGTTTATTTGCAGTCAATCTTTCAATTAACCATGTGGGAGCACAATGGCCTTAGGCTTTGCTTAGTCATACGGGGCTCAGGGTTCGATTCCCGTAATCCCGTTGTCACCTCTAAAAAGACCAAACAACCAACGTCGATTTGACGCCGTATGCGCTATCACTTGCTCTGGAGGATATTAATTCTTTTATCCTAGTGATCATGGATATAGTCTGTGTCAGTGTAAGGTTGTATAGGTCCAACCAGAAGCCCTTCAAGTAGAATCTGTGAACAGATTTGAATAAGATTGCAAGCCATTTCTTTTTTTTCAAAGTTAGGACCTATTCTTATATTATCTTTTAGGCATTAAAAGTACGTAAGGAGTGGAGGTAAAAGCTTAAACCTCCTCCAGGAGCCCATGTCTGGTCTGTATTCATCAGTTTTGCAAGATTCATCCACCTAGCACAAAATAATCTAAGTTCATAATAAGTTAATGTCGTTAAGGGGAGATAAGAAAAAGTCAGGTCTAAACAGGTCTAAACGGGTCTAAACTGGGTCCAATTAGGTCTAAACAAAAATTGTTTAGACCTTAATTTTTGTCATTCCTAAACGTTTGGTTTACTACATTTCTTTTCAACAACCAACAAAAAAAAGTTTTGTTTAACGACACTTTTTCCAATTGTGAAAACGACCCTTCTTTTATATCTATTTCTCTACTTTCCTCCTGTTTTATCTTTTGTAGATATTTTATGAACAAAATAATATTCCATATTTTACACTAAAAATTAAGTTATGGGGTCGGCTATACTTTATTAAATCCGACGTAGCTAGGGGTTTTGTCCTACCTTGGAGAGTAATTAAGTTAGGTAAATGAAAATCTCAGGAAAACATCCAGCGCCTTAATTATCTCATGGAAAGATATTTTGGAACTCCTACCTCCACTGCTCCTCCCTCAAGAGGGTACTGACCTTTGATAATCTTTGTGTTACAAAAGTGAAACCTCACAAAATATATCTGTTGCTCCAAAAAAGCACAAGAGAAGTGTTTTGAGCCTCATACATTTGCTCATTCCCAATTGATAAGGTCTTAAAGATTTATAAATATGTTTCTTAAATTTAGGGAAAAAACAAGATACGGCTTAAAATTGTACCGAAATCACAGGAATTGCGTTTTTTTAAAATGCAGGCAATGAAAAAGAGATGGAAAACTGACTAAGGTCATTTAAAAAATCTTCTAAGTCCTAGAAACATGAAAAGGGTATACATAGTAGCTTGGTAATACCTATCTGTGATATGTTCTTGACCCTGTATTTATTCCTGAAAGCTTCATTCACCTAACTCAACTACTTTCGAAGATAGTAAGAAGCCTCTAGACTAGGATTATTTTTCATGATTACAAGCCAGGAGCTTGCCCCCCCCGTCCATGATTATATGCTTGGGCCATAATATCTACCAATGACATCAATCAAGCTACTCATGTTAATTCTAAAACTTGAACTTGGTTAACAGAAGTTAAATTGAGGGTATAACGCTAATTATGCTGATGTAGATAGTAGTAGGTTACTAGGTCAACTCACCCCATAGTTGCATTGATTAGATCCTACGTTTACCAGCATGAGAAGATACTCATTCACGGGTCGACTGATTCAAAGATCTTTTTGCAATTCCAGCATCAGCCAGAGTATCTTGGTTACCTTTCGGCTAAGTTTCGCTGGCAAGCAGGTGTCTCAATTTGGAATTTGTAGGACGGAGTTTTAGAGGGGTAGACCACTTCCAAAATTTGTATGCACCCTTTGGTGCGTTCCAATGGTGGTTGAATTGTGCCACACATGATGTGAGGGGACCCCGGATGACGTAAGTGTGCCTATGCATGGCGCGGAGTACGCCACGCGCGGTAGAGCAATAAGGGCTTTGCTGTGTACACCAAGTCGTGGGAGGTTCGCAACTCCTTTGAAGCTTCAGATAGTTTACTACTTTACATTTCTGCCTTTTTTAGACTGGAGGGCTTACTTTAGTGAGAGTTGAAGACTGGGCTGGATCAGCTTGCATTCAATTGAGACATGTGATCATATTCTTTGTATGTTTATTTCTATCAGGGAACGTCTACGGTTTTGATTTATTATGGTAGAACATATATTGTGCCGTTTACCATGGAAATAGTCACTTGCAAAAATAGACAGCTTTTGCCAGTTTGAATTGACCTCCAACATTTTTTATATTAATTTTTGTTTGACATAATGTAATTATATGGAACTTTTTTTACGCTTATTCTTTGCTCCATAATGTCTTATTTATAACAGTGAAATAACGAGCGACCCATCCTCCACGCATTCCTTTTTATGCTGGGCAGAGCCAGTTAGGTTTTTGGGGGCAAATATAGAGTTTAACGCCCTGCCACTCCATCAATACTGTAAACATTACGATTTTTTCCCATTAATGTTGCAATTTCAGCTCGTTTTGCCGACCCGGGCTCTTAATTCCTCTAGCCCCCCTCTAAATCCATCTTTACTAATAATACTGCCATGGTAAGTGAAGCTATCCACTTGATCGGTCTTTTTGTTACCCAACGTCACCTTTTCATCTTTACTTATTCCTAGCCTTTGCGACTTTTTGCCCTTGTAAGCTTTATTCTGCTTTTTCAGATCATTCTGTTTTTTACCTTTCTGGGCTTTACTCTATTTTTGGGAAAAAGAGTTTTAGTCATATTCGAGCGTCTTATTTCTGCTTCTGTAAATTATTTCTTTATCTTTTTCTTTGGTATACGAATCGAAAGATGGTAAATAAGAAAATAATTTAAATTAAGTATATATATACTTAAGATAGTAAATAAGCAAATACCTTCCGAATATTATTTTAAAGCTGACTGGTTTATGACGACCTTTATCCGTTATTATGTGAAAAAAACTACGTTTTCCAAAGAGTTAAAGAGGCTGAGTCACACGTTCGAACCTTAAAATGTACAGGGATTAGGAGGTGCAGCTGGGGGGCTGCCGCCCCCCAAACCCCCGCTTCCGTATATGAAAAGGGCTGTGCCCTCCTCAACGCCTTGCTCTTTACGCTAAAGTTTTTATTGTTAAAAAAAAAGAGTTCTGAGAAAGTCAAACTTTAGCGTAAAGAGCGAGGCGTTGAGGAGGGCACAGGCCCTTTCATATACGGAAGCGGGGTTTGAGGGCGACAGCCTCCCAACTGTACCTCCTAATCTCTGTACGTTTTAAGGTTCGAACTTGTGACTCAGCCTCTTTAACTCTTTGGAAAACTTAGTTTTTTTCAAATAATTTCTGCACGGTTTTGTACAGTTTATTACTTATAATAGATTGGATTTCTTTTTTAAACTTTAGTTTAAAAATAAAATAATATAACAGAGTTTCTTTTTTAAACTTTAAATTCAGTATATAAAAAATTTTCTCTGACAGCGAATCGAACCCGGATCTTCCGCCTGCCAGTCAGGAACAATGACCATTGTACCACAGAGACACTTGTTATATTATTTTAGTCTCTCGTATCTATTTTTGACGCAAGCAAATCCTCACAAAACTTGATATTTTGTTTTTGGAAAATAGGGAAGGAAGGATATGATTGAGCTAACATTTTGAGGATAAGCTTCCAGGCCCCAGGAAAGCTTATCCTCTACATTTCAGCCTGATCAGACAACGTTAAAGGGGGTCTGTAGTGGGAAAATGTAACATGGGCTCTTAGAGGAAAACGAGGTTTTTTGTAAATGTAAATTCGGGGGATAATTTTTTCGGTCTGAAAATATCAAAAGACCTTAACAGGTCGAATTCCGCTTTGAATGAGTCCTCATTCACTCGGATCCGTTGCCAACTGTGGCCTGTAGGCGTGGCTAATAAAAAAAAATGAACTTTAAGTGGCTATGTCGGGTTTTTGGAAAACAGGGAAGGAGTGATCGGATTGAGCTGAAATTTCGAGGACAAGCTCCCGGGCCCCAGAACAGCTTATCCTCTAAATTTCAACCCTATCTGACAACGTTAAAGGGGAGCTGTGGTCGGAGGGTCGAAACTTCCGGCCCACTTTTACACATGAAGATAAAGTCGGAGGGGGGTGAAATTTTGCACGTTTCTTAGTTGGAGCTTGGGCTACAAAATGCGATCACCGCTGTCTCTCTGTGACCACTAGGACCCGAAATCGCTTAACATTGTGGTGGGTCGCCTCTTTAAAGAGGCACAAGTGTGCCTCTTTGATGACGGTTTATGACGTTACTTTAAACACAAAAACGGTTACGCGATTAAAATTTAGAAAAATTAGTGCTTGAAAAGGATGAAAAGGAGATAGGAAGGTAGGAGGGGGTAGAAGCTCAAGATACGTTTCCATTATTTCATTGTCTTTACGATTTTTTTCGAATGATTTTCACATAATTCCCCCATTCTTACAATTTTTGACATAAAGAGAAAGAAAAGAAGAAAAAAAGAAGACTATGAAAAGCGTCACAGGTTATTTTTTGTTGTGACGCTACATATTCACTTTTGATCCCCTAAATTACTATTCTTTTCTTACTCGGCTTTTGTGTTTTCAGTAAAGCGCTAGTTTTGTATAGTGAAATATCATCAGTTGGTTTATTTGTAATCTCATCTCATGTAATATCATCAGTTGGTTTATTGATATATATTTCGTTTTAAGTGATTGTGAAGTAATATTTTTTGTTCGTTTTAATTTTCAACTTCGCTCTTTACTTAGCTCAGAACAACCTTATTTTTTTTAAATTAATTTATCTTTTAAGTCGGCTAATTAGCTAGTTGCAATATTCCTCTAGAGACCCCGTTTAATCTTTTAAAAGGGGTTTTATGCAATCTGAACTTTAATTCACAAGATACGTGGATTCAATCTTAGATTTTAGGTGCCAATTAGGCGGATTGTCTTCCTAGATTTTACCCTCCCCTCGGTTTTAGAGAATATGCACCTTCATTGAGAAAATGGAAAAAGTCCCATGTCCCCACCCTCCTCCTCCAAAACATCTTCGTGAAATAGCGCCCGTGTTTGTACAATATGTAGTTCTTTTTTTGTATTAAATAAAAAAAACAAGTTTTTTCAACTGAAAGTAAGGAGTAACATTAAAACTCCAAACAAAAAGGAATAATTCCGTATATGAAGGGGTTGCCCCCTCCTCAATACCTTGATCTCCACGTTAAAGTTTTTTTTAGCACTTTCAAAAAAGCTTCTAATTCTAATTAAACTTCCTGTTTCAGGAGTCGTTGTTAAGGAATTGGGAAAAACAGTCAATATTTAGCGTAAAGAGCAAGGTTTTGATGAGGGGGGGGGGACCCATTTATTGAAACCAGAATTATTTATGTTCGTTTTGAATTTTAATGTCACCTTACTTTCAGTTGAACAACTATTTTTTTTTTAATCTCTGATCGTTTTTCAAATAATACCGGTAGATCATCCTCCCCTTTTATGAAAAATTCCCTCCCCCACGGAAAACTTCTCCATGGAAAGTTCCTCCCACGTGAAATACCTCCCTCCGTACAATTCCTTCTTCGCTGAAAAATATTATTCGTAAACAATGGAAGTTTTGTAACTTACAGCCAATTCTCTAGGGTCTCTGAGGGGTCATATTATCCCCAATGCATATTTATTGAAAATTTCAACTGTACTGAACGAAACCACTATTTCAAAATTTTGATCGGGCGACTTTGGACAAAAAGGGGCATGGGAGGGGGCTAGCTGCCCTCCAATCTTTTTAGCCACTGAAAAAGGACACTACAACTTTTGATTTATGATTAAATGAACCCTCTCTTGGTCTTCTGGGATAATTGGTTCGTTACGACCACCCCTGGGAAAAGCATACAAAAAAAATATAATAATAATAAACACGCATTCGTATTCTTTATTCTGGCAAAAAAGGCAAAATTTTACATTTGTGTACATAGGAGCTTCAGATCTCTTTAGTAGATTTTTATAATATGCTGAATTTGATGGTGTGACTTTTATTAAGATCATTTGATGTTTTGGGGGTCTTTCTCCTCTTTTTCAAAAATCGAGCAACTTCTCAGGCTCGTAACTTTGGATAGGTATTATCAAGCTTAATTGATTTTTTGCATTTTGAATCAGCATCTAAATTCAATTCTTTTGATCTATCCATTGCTATCAAAACTATTTCTCAGAGTTTCGGTTACTATTGAGCTGTGTCACTCCTTACTTACAGTTCGATATCATGAACTGTCTGATTGTGGTTTTTGCTCACGAACTTTTTCGTGGGAGTAAAATTTGTAAAAAAAAAGACTACAAAAATAATAAAACATGAAGTACATCATTGACTTCAAAAATAATAAAACGTGAAGTACATCATTGGAAAATATTGACAGGATCTTGAGATTCCAAGGAGCCGGCCTCAGAGTCCCTTTCTATCCCCTTGAATGTTATTGTCATTTACTTGTATACCTGTTTCATCATAGGAAAATATTGACAAGATCTTGAGATTCCAAGGAGCCGGCCTCAGAGTCCATTTCTATTTTCTTGAATGTTATTGTCATTTACTAGTATACCTGTTCCATCATAGGAAATTATTGACAAGACCTTGAGATTCCAAGGAGCCGGCCTCAGAGTCCCTTTCTATCCCCTTGAATGTTATTGTCATTTACTTGTATACCTGTTTCATCATAGGAAAATATTGACAAGATCTTGAGATTCCAAGGAGCCAGCCTCAGAGTCCCTTTCTATCCTCTTGAATGTTATTGTCATTTACTAGTATACCTGTTCCATCATAAGAAAATATTGACAAGACCTTAAGATTCCGAGGAGCCGGCCTCAGAGTCCCTTTCCATCCCCTTAAATGTTATTGTCATTTACTTGTGTAACTGTTCCATTTACTTGTGTGGAAAATTGACGAAATTTTGAGATTCCAAGGAGCCGGCCTCAGAGTCCCTGTCTATCCCCTTGAATGTTATTGTGATTTACTTGTATACCTGTTCCATAATAGGAAAATATTGACAAGATCTTGAGATTCCAAGGAGCCGGCCTCAGAGTCCCTTTCTATCCCCTTGAATGTCATTATCATTTACTTGTATACCTGCTCCATCATAGGAAAATTGACGAAATCTTGAGATTCTAAGGAGCCGGCCTCAGAGTTCCTTTCTGTCCCCTTGAATGTTATTGTCATTTACTTGTATACCTGTTCCATCATAAGAAAATATTGACAGGATCTTGAGATCCCAAGGAGCCGGCCTCAGAATCCCTTTCTATCTCCTTGAAGGTTATTGTCATTTACTTGTATACCTGTTCCATCGTAACGAAATATTGACAAGATCTTGAGATTCCAAGGAGTCGGCCTCATAGTCCCTTTCTATCCTCTTGAATGTTATTGTCATTTACTTGTATAACTGTTCCGTGTGTTGCTTAAGGTTCTTCTAAAACTTAACTTGAGAAAATTTAGACATCACTCGGTGTTTAGAATGTCTTCTTTTGAAAGAACCAAAATGTATGTCAACATAAAAATTGTAGTTACGTGTTAATTACGTTGCAAACTTAGAATAGTCATGTAAATCTACCCTCCAGATGGACATCCATAGAAGTTAAAATTTAGTCTCATTCATTATTGCCGTGTGCACATCACCCACATTTGTTTAGTCATATTGCTCACACCTATTGCTCTCAACTTTGTTTTAGAAAACGGGAGATTTCTGAAGTCACGCTTTCTATTGTTGTAATTTTAACATGAAGTCTAAGTATTATAATATAAAGTTGTTATTTAAAGTATAACGCTCATACAATTTAAAAAGACTAAGTGTCTGCTAAAATACTCTGGGGTATTCTGGGGCTGAGACGACCAAACTTACTATGGCGGGCTTAACATCTTAAGATTTATTTTTCTTATTTTTCAGCTCCTATTTGAAAAATATTCACCCTTTGGCCAGGTATGTACCAAGGAGTATTTTTTTATTCTGTGGGGGGGGGTGGTGTAATAATAAAAAGAACAAATTTTATTTGATAATTTGAGCAAGAAGTGCCCAGAAATTCAGAAAAATTTATGATTTGGGGAGACCGTGATTCCAAGGTTTCCTACCTATGTCCCCGCTTCTGGTACTATTTTTTTTTTGCTGAAAATTCTAAGGTTTGGTGCATATGATGTACCATTTGGTGTTTTTTCAGGTTTTCTTTTTTTTTCTGGTAGTAATAACTTGAAAACATTTTGTCTTTCTGTTCTCCTTTTCCCCTTAGATCAGAGGCAACACTACAGCATTGCTTATAATAAGAGCCATAATGCTTTAGTGTTTTGTTATTCATTATTTATATTTTTTTCCAGTGGCACTTCATACGGAAGGGGTGGTCGTATAAACTTCAGAGGGGGCTCATTCACTTGGAAATTGGAAGTTCTAGTGCTCTTTTTAAGAGTCAAAGGTGATATGAGGGTAACTAGCCCTCTCCCAGCCCTTTATTCCCCAAATGCATTCGATAAAATTTTGAGATAGCTACTTTGTTAAAAATACTTCAAAGATCGGATAAGAAAAACTTCGGGGTCGACACAACCCCAAGAGCGCGGAGGAAGGGGTGTAAGTTATGTTCCGGGGACGTTTTAGGTTTTTATGGCAGATTTAGTCGTATAAACTTCGGAGGGGGCTCAAATGATTAGAAATTGAAAGTTATAGTTTTCTTTTAAGAGTCAGAAGTGATCGGAGGGCAAGTGCCCCCCCCCCACCCCCCAAGAATTTGGGATAGTGATTTTTGTTAAAAAATAATTCATGTATCATATACCAATGTTTCTGGGGTTGACACAGCTTCGCAAAGTCCAGGGTCAGGCGTTTTGAGTTATTCCCCAGGGGCATATAAGGTTTGATGGGAGGGGTTACCCATCGTTAACATAAAGTTTTATGGAAGGCGTGGTCGTATAAACTTTGGAGGAGGCTCATTCTATTGGAAATCAGAATTTCTTTTGCCCTTTTTAATAGTTGGAAGTGATGAGAGGGAAACCAGCCTCCACCCTTCGCGCGCTTTTTTCCCCAAATGCATCCGATTAAAGTTTTGAAATAGCTATTTTGTTCAAAATAGTCCAAAATTCAAATAACTATAACCTAGGGGTTGAAAAACCCCCAATAACCCCCGGGACAAGGGTTGTAAGTTGTCAATTGTTATCTTAAAAGGTTTTAGTGGAAGGGGTGGTTGGAACTTTGGAGGGGGCTTATTCGTTTAGAAATTAAAACTTCAAGTTCTTTT
This sequence comes from Artemia sp. Qi Xiang Cuo, assembly GCF_049724085.1. NCBI lineage: Eukaryota > Metazoa > Arthropoda > Branchiopoda > Anostraca > Artemiidae > Artemia > Artemia sp. Qi Xiang Cuo. The sequence goes on from NC_142805.1 coordinate 60,192,569, forward strand.
TTTGAGAGTCAAAAGTGATCAAAGGGTGAACTTTTTTTTCGTTTTAAGCTTGATTTGCATATTCAGTCTAACTTTTACTCGTTTTAAGATTTATTTATTCATTCGTAAATTACCTGTTGTATGTTTGTTTGCTATGCTTTTTTATTTAATTTTTAGTTTCATTTATTCTATAATAGGAATTTTTTGATTGTTTTGAGTTTGAGAATTGTTATAGATTTTTATTTCTGCTGATCTTCGGTTCATTATGGCCTTTACTTTTCTTTGAAAAATTTCTTTTTTGGATTTTTTTTTTTTAATCAATTACAATTTGAAACCGATGGTCGTAGAAAGGGAAGTGATGAACCATTCAATTTTTAATCCATGATAGGTCTAATGAATACTTCTATCGGTACATATCTGTTATAGCAACAACATTCGAGAAGTGAAGTTAGGTTAATCCTAATGAAATATACCTACTTAAATATACCTAACCCAAATACCAACTAAAATATTTTCTTAAAGTATACCTACAATGTAGTATGTATGTACTTTCTCACGCTAAGCTGAAAGAAACTACAGAAAGAAACCGGTTTTGTTCGGTCAAGAACTTGAGTTTTCTTGCTATAACAGACAAGTACCCTTCTATCGATAACCGATATAGTTCATATCTGCTGGATTTTTTATTTTCATTGAAAAAATCCCTTATTTTATTCTTCCTCTAAAACAGAACGTTCGATCGTCAAGTAAAAATGACAATAGAATCTACAGAAAGAATCTACAGAATCTACAGAAACTACAGAAAGAAACCGGTTTTTTTCGGTCAAGAACTTGAGTTTTCTTGCTATAACAGACAAGTACCCTTCTATCGATAACCGATATAGTTCATATCTGCTGAATTTTTTATTTTCATTGAAAAAATCCCTTATTTTATTCTTCCTCTAAAATAGAGCGTTCGATCGTCAAGTAAAATGACAATAGAATCTACAGAAAGAATCTACAGAAACTACAGAGAGAAACCGGTTTTGTTCGGTCAAGAACTTGAGTTTTCTTGCTATAACAGACAAGTACCCTTCTATCGATAACCGATATAGTTCATATCTGCTGGATTTTTTATTTTCATTGAAAAAATCCCTTATTTTATTCTTCCTCTAAAATAGAGCGTCCGATCGTCAAGTAAAAATGACAATAGAATCTACAGAAAGAATCTACAGAAACTACAGAGAGAAACCGGTTTTGTTCGTTCAAGAACTTGAGTTTTCTTGCTATAACAGACAAGTACCCTTCTATCGATAACCGATATAGTTCATATCTGCTGGATTTTTTATTTTCATTGAAAAAATCCCTTATTTTATTCTTCCTCTCAAATAGAGCGTTCGATCGTCAAGTAAAAATGACAATAGAATCTACAGAAAGAATCTACAGAAACTACAGAGAGAAACCGGTTTTGTTCGGTCAAGAACTTGAGTTTTCTTGCTATAACAGACAAGTACCCTTCTATCGATAACCGATATAGTTCATATCTGCTGGATTTTTTATTTTCATTGAAAAAATCCCTTATTTTATTCTTCCTCTCAAATAGAGCGTTCGATCGTCAAGTAAAAATGACAATAGAATCTACAGAAAGAATCTACAGAAACTACAGAGAGAAACTGGTTTTGTTCGGTCAAGAACTTGAGTTTTCTTGCTATAACAGACAACTACCCTTCTATCGATAACCGATATAGTTCATATCTGCTGGATTTTTTATTTTCATTGAAAAAATCCCTTATTTTATTCTTCCTCTAAAATAGAGCGTTCGATCGTCAAGTAAAATGACAATAGAATCTACAGAAAGAATCTACAGAATCTACAGAAACTACAGAAAGAAACCGGTTTTGTTCGGTCAAGAACTTGAGTTTTCTTGCTATAACAGACAAGTACCCTTCTATCGATAACCGATATAGTTCATATATGCTGGATTTTTTATTTTCATTGAAAAAATCCCTTATTTTATTCTTCCTCTAAAATAGAGCGTTCGATCGTCAAGTAAAATGACAATAGAATCTTAATAGTGACTTCTATTTTAGAAGGCTATTTTAACTAATTAATTCTTTCAAACTCTCTTCTGTTGGAGACGTTTGTATTTCAGCCAAAGGGAACACATTTCTACGGGTTTTAATTTGAGTTGAAAAAAATTGCTTGTTTTATTCTTCTTCTGTAAATAGGGCATTCACCTTCTAGCAAAACTAACTTTCAAATGTGAGTAGCCTCTTTTTTAAAATATTTTGTCTTATGCGTAAAATTATTCCTGACATTTGCTTAAAACATAACTCATGAGATTATAAGAGCATCAGCGTGTACTTGCATATAATAAGCTTAAGCTGCTATTTGAGGGGCTAATAATGACCGTCGCAGGTGTCCCTTCCTTTGTGCCTCCGGCTGTGCCTCCGTGCCTCCGGCACACCTGAAACAGCGTGTTCCTGGAAGCGAAGGAATACAGTTTTATCTTTGGCTTATGGAAAGCGTACGGCGCGTTTTTTACGACGGCAAACTTTCTCCTCTTGAGAGGTTATCTTTACTTGGTCGTGTTGTTTACTGCGTTCGACATTGGAGATCCTGGGTCCTAAAAAGTGGACATTGTGCTTTGAACGAGAATTTTATTATCACAAAAAACCTTTGCCATTGCCTAGAGATAAATATGCATTCCCTAGTGCTTCTCATTCGTTGATTCAAACGGCTTGGGCTCGAACGTCTTTTCAAACTCTCCGACATGAATAGCCAACCGTGTGAAGATTCTTTAGGAAGATGCGGTCTCAAACCAGCACTTACAGTACTGTAATAAACTTTTCGTTCCTCCAACTTCTACATCGAATTTGTCGATATGAAAGTATAACGGATTTTGAAGCTCAATATTCTAATGAACAGTTGTCCATGCCCAAGGCCAAGCGAGCTAGATTCATTGGTGTCGTGTCTGTCAGTTCCGATTTTTCTTTGCCCGGGGACGATGAAATCAAGCTCGATCTAGGGTGAGCTCATATTGAAAGCCAGCGAATAATGAAAGCCTTGATACCCGACGACGTACTTTCTGCTTTCGGTCACCCAGTACCGAATGTTCGTCTTTCTGTACTTCACGACAGTGACTCAGACGATGACTCAGAGGAAAATACTCTGTCCGATAAGCAGGAAAAGGCTTCCGTGACTGACACTGAATCGGGTTCGGAAAGTGGCGGCATCTTTGAAGATTTGCCAGTGATTGCTCACTGCGTGAAACACCAAGTTGAGAAAAATTGGGTTAGTGAGCCTGTGACGAACATGAAGAATTCTAGGTTTTGTCTTGTCAAGACTTCTGACGGCTCCATAACACCAATAAAAAAATTCACGCTGTTGTGGCTTCTGAGCAAAGGCTCTGAGAATCTGAGTAGTGACCAATTAAAAAGGGTGATGATACAGGGCTGACGAGTAGGACTACGTGAGTTGCCACAAACCAATGCTGAGGTCAGTGTGAAATCGGAAATGCGTATCGGTGAATGGTGCGTTTACAGACCGGTTGGCAGGGGAAAGAGAGTATTAGTTGGGCGGGTCATACAGTTTGGCTACTTGTCTGGGCGAAGATGCCACTCTGTTGACACGCAGAATTTGGCGATGCCGTTCCCTGACGACATTGGAATTCTGTGCGAGTGGTTCCGGCTGAATGCTGATCTCACATTAACTGCCGCATTGGTAGACCAGGGTTACTGTTACTCCAGCCTGTATATCACGCATTCAGCAGAACCCGTTTCTATGGAAATCGGCACCAACATTGTCTTTGGCTTTGACTCAGACGTCTTCACGAAGCTGAATTCATTTATCCAGAAGAAAGGGTTCCACTTTTTTGATGTCTCGTCAGCATCGCAATCAGCATGTTAAAAATGGCACCTAAACCTAAAACTGACCTCAAGACCATAACCACCACCATCGCCATGTTCTGTGTGTCAACAGAAGGAATTTTGTTTAACATTTTCAGTGGTAGTTGTTATTTTTTTTTCCTCCCTCCTCCTCTCCACTCAGTGATATTTTAATACAAAAACATATAAATCTTACAACTTTATACATTATCATATCACCTAAACTTCAAAAATTTTTTTATTATATACCAGTCAATGTACTAGTGGACATGAAGGCACGCGATCGTTTAACTTTTTTCTTGCTAAATACCTCTCGCTCCCCCCGGTTCTTGACGTCCTTCCCCCTCTCTAAAACACTTTTTCGGTAGCATTTTTACCTCCATTCCTTGAACTTTAGACTCTTCAGTGTTCACACGCCCGAAATTGAATTTTAAAAGTTGTTTTCTAAAAGGCTTTCTCTTACAACTTTAAAATTTACAGATCAGTAGAAGACTTAGTAGTAAAAGACTTAGTGTTTATACTTTTGCTAACCGAGCTTAGTTTGATTTACTGAAGCTCATTTGTCCAGTTTCTTAGGGTTGTCATTTGAGCTGTGATTATAGAGATGATTACTGAAACGTACCAATAAATATCTGAGAAACTAGTTATTTTTTTTAGTTGGTTGCTTTACTTAGAGCGTTTTACTAATAACTCGGTAGTAACCGTTTTTCTGACTGTTGCTTTACAGTTTTCTCTTCAAATACCCAAAGGCCTGGGTTTAATACCCAGAAAGTTAGATTCTAAGTACAGTCAGGAAAAATGAACCTATATGTTTTTGTGATCCTATTAAGTCAAAGAAGCAGATACCTTTTTTTTAGCATAATTAAGAATCCAAGATCCAGGTGTACGTCATGGCACAACCTCTTAACATAAAAGCAGGTATGATAAAAGGGAAAGGGACGTGTGAAGACGTGATAAAAGGCAACTTTTACCGCTGGCCAAACCATATTGAATAGGGCTGTGAAGCGTGACGTCAATTCTAGGGCGGGAAATTCAAATAACGGTGAGACACGGATGCGTAGACACGTTTTTTCGGAACTTCGGTGAATTGTTTTGGCCTAAAAAGTTTGTCGTAGATCTTACTTATCCACCAGAATATTTTCACGTCAAAATGAGACTAGAAATATTGACAATCAGTTGTTAGTTACAACTAGAAACCACGTTTCACGGTACTTTGAATTTCGCTCCTTGCTTTTTACGTCATCACCGCGCAGCCCTATGTTGTATAACTTAAAAACCGTGTTCTGGGATTTTTTTTTGAAATTTCGGGATTTTTTATTGAAGAAAAATCGGAATTTAATTTTTGAGCTGGTGGCAACGCTGCATGTGTAATAGGAAAAAGTGATACCATCAGTGCCATCGTAGGGTTATATAGTTTTTGCATGGATATCAACAACTTGCAGTCCTCCGTTCTTCTTCTTTAGGTACATATCAATTGTTTCCAGTCTTGGGGGTTCTTTTCCTTGACAAATAAACCCATAAATGATTTTTTCCAAGTTTTAAAAGATCGCTTTTAAAGATGCTGAAATATTCGAAAGATACCGAATAACAGGCAAGCTGTATATATTTACATATTGCGCCCTTTGGAATATGCCTCCGGCGTGCCTCCGTGCCTCATGCCTCCAGATGTCCCTCAAAATGCCCAGTTGTTAACCCCTCGCTGCTATTCAGATTTCACTGTAGAATAAGGGAAGCTCATTTAAAGGCTAACTTCGAAATTGAGTTGCACTTACAGAGCTAGAAAACAGAAACAGATGCCCAGTTCTAAAAAATCTCTCCATCAATCCTGAGTTAGGAATTTATTCCTGAATTTGAATTACCCTTAATGTATGCCTATCTACCTTAGTTGTGCCCTATGGTGGAGGATAAGCTTTAATCAAGAAGTGCAAATAATGATTTCTATGCAATCATGAAAAAGTTATGCCAGCTTTGCCTCTCGCAAAGACCATCTGTCTTGGCATTACTCTAATTAGCCCTCTCTCTCAAGTCTTTCATCGCTTCCACCAAGTTTGTAATTCAAAAATCAACTAAATTTAGGAATTTTTAAATCACTATGGACTTTTTACAAAATTGTGGTAAAATTGCTATAATTATACAAGAGCAGACCATGCAACAAGCTAAACTATAGAAACTATAACCATGATTTCGAAACCAAAACTTTAGCGTGACTCCGGGTTGAGGGTTAACTCTAACCATGAAACTTTGTAGTATATGGCCTCAATTCTGTCTTACACCTCCGCGTCTGCGCATCAAAAAACCCTCTGCCAGCACAAGTCCCCTATATACAACTTCCGAGCTTCTTAAGCCCCGTCTTGATTGGTGTAGTCAGGGTGCAATAAGGTTAATTTGCAGATAATGTGCAATAAGGATTCTATAACTTAGGGGCCTTACAGTGCATGGCGGAGAATAGATTTCGCCATGTCTTAATTCAGGCATAAGATGGTTAGAAGAGACCAAGCCGTACCTCTCCTTAATTGGCCTCCTTATAAGAAGACGTAAGACAACTAGAAGAAATCACATATTTCTATACTCCTGAACCGGTATTAGTGGTTTTAGTTAGACAAGGTTTTGTGAGGCAGCAACATCATTAGTTCTATCTTTGAGGCCATCATAGGAACCAAACAGCCAAAATATTCGAAAGATGATCAGAGGTGTTTTTCTAAAACTAAGGATATTGTATTTTTGGCTAGATTTTCCGTGGGGGTGCTTCGATAAATTTTTGACAAGGTGAAATTCATCCGTCCTCTTATACGCTAATACGCTCCTATACGCTCTATACGCTCTGGTCCTCAGCCCCTGAGGACCAGAGGATATGTCTCTGACATGACGCGGAGTTGGAAGTGAAAACAGTTGTAATCGTTATTATTTCTGTTCTTCAGTAGATAAGTTTGAATTGCAGAAATTCTTATTTCAAATTTACATACAACTTCTCACACATTTTGAGAGCACTCTCAAAAGGAGTTTATCCGCTTAGAAGTTAATTTTGTAGTCATATTCCCATAAAATGATGCCCAACGTCACTGCTGAAGGATGTTGCCCATTCAATCCCCTTTCACCCCTTTTTTGTGCATCAATATAAGGGGGCTATTCACGACAGGCCGCGTCTTAACGGCACAAAACATGAGTGTCAATCATGTATATCCTGTGGAAAGTAACGCTGGCTTATAAGACCCGATTGTGAAAATCGATGGCTGGCGTTTACCTCCCTGGTGATTACCCCCCAGAAAATCCCCCCGGAAAATATCTCCCGCGGAAATTCCCCCCCCCCGAAGTAAATACCCCCGGAAAATACCCGATTATGAAAATCATCGCTATGACGACTGAAAAAGCAAGTTATTTGAAAGTGACCACTCTGCCATTGTTCTAATCAGCTTATTTCAATTAACTTGCATTTAGAAAATAAGGAAAATAAGAAGTAACACTTTTCACTAGCGGAATGTATTCACTTTCAAAATCTAGCCAACTGCTGTCCTCTTACGAATATCGGCCTGTTGATTTCCGCTTGTCATGAACCAGGTGGAGAGCTAATTCAGCTAATCGCCCTATAATTTGCCTGGTACTTCTCTGTTAAACGGAACGCACTCAAGAATTTTGCTGTGTAGGATCTAACAGAAACCGGTTTCCCTTCCTGGATCGATTATGATTTGCTTGTTTTGAGTGAGAAAACTACGATGTATGTATATTTTTATTAAATATTTAATATATAGAGATGGTCAGGGGTTAGGTTAGGTTGCGGTAGGTATTTAATATAATATGACCTGCGCGGCCCGCTTTCCACAATTCTTTGACGTAGTTTCCATAATTTTGCCTCTAAAGTATTACATTATCATTTGGTTTTGGTACATTTCATCAGGATTAACCTAACTTCAGTTATTGAGTGCGTTCAGTTATTAAGAGCATATATTAAATATATAACCTAACCTAACCCAGGGGCGGATCCAGGATTTTTTAGTGGGGGGGGGGCGCAAATAGGTTGATCCGATAAACTTGCGTTAGGAGCAAGTTTGATTAGCGCAAATTTGCGTTAATTAAGTAAATTACACTACTTTAGACTACGTTAGGGGGCGCCCCCTCGCCCCTCCCCTGGATCCGCCACTGACCTAACCTAGCTACCTTTTAGTCCCCCTAAACCCCAAAAAACTAAAGTTTAAATATTTGTCACGGATTGAGCAATATCTCACTATGCAGCGGAAACCTGTTTATCAATAGCGGCGTTGAAATGTCAATGCGGTCTTTCTTTCGTGTTCTTTCTTTAGCACAGTACCAACATTTCTTAAGAATTATTTTAATTCGTTAATAATTAGCATTACCGCACCGCGCACCAGCACACCAGCACCAGCACACCGTGGTAGTCACGGCCTTGTGTTTATTGCATAACTACGGTGTTTTTGCTTGTGAATATAGTTTATCTTATCTTCTCATAGGCAACAAAATTAACAAAAAGCTTCTTCCAGTGAAAGCGTGCCGTTTAGAATAATTTCACCAAAGCCTTCTTTGAACTCTTCAAGCTTTTCCGTTAATTCACTACCACTTCTTTTTCTGTTTATTCCCTACCAACAAATGCTGTTCCCCTCTTATTTTAATGCGCACCTTTAATGCGCAATGCGCAACAAATGCTGTTCCCCTCTTATTTTAATGCGCACCTTTAATTCGCAATGCGCAACAAATGCTGTTCCCCTCTTATTTTAATGCGCACCTTTAATGCGCAATGCGCAACAAATGTTGTTCCCCTCTTATTTTAATGCGCACCTTTAATGCGCAATGCGCAACAAATGTTGTTCCCCTCTTAATTTAATATGCACCTTTAATGCGCAATGCGCAACAAATGCTGTTCCCCTCTTATTTTAATGCGCACCTTAGTTTTTCCTGTATCCGTGGAATTATTTTATCGCTTACTGACACCCGGTACCCGTAGACTTATCGCTTAGCGATTCCTGTGCCGCAAACCAGATGAACAGTAGCTGGTAGTATCTGCCTTCCTCCTGACTACTTGAACGCGATAAGTATCCATTACGCGAATAATATGGCGTAAACGTTTGGGTCGGGGAAAATCTATTTGAAAAGATGCTTCAGCCTATTTGTGAGTTATCCCGCCAAAGTAAATTAGGAAGTTTACATGGGTTAGGTATGTTACAAATCTTTCTTTAAACTGTTCAGTTTTTGTGTTCGAGTCAATAAATTAGACAAATTCTGCATTGAGTTTTTTTTAATCGTTTAGGCTTTTTTTTATACATGTTTACATTTGTTTTATTAATTAGACAGTCTTTTTACAGAAATAAAACGTTAGTGGTAGGCTAGTAGCAAAAAATTAACGAAGTTTTCCGTACTCTATTAAAAGGATTGATCCGTTTCGGGCAGCGTAAAAAAATTTAAACGTTACCTCGTATAAACTTAGATGCTGCCAGTTTGATAAAAGGAAATAAGCCTCCTCACTGCAAAATTGTTGACAGGGCCGTATCCAGGATTTTGTTTAGGGGTAGGGGGTGGGTAAAAAAAACTTTAAAAAATGCATAATTTTTTTTTTTTTATGTACATTTTTTTTATGAGTTGGATAAACATTTCGGGGATTCAAACCCCCTAGCCCCCCTGTATACGGCCATGATCACAGGTTTATCCCTGAGTGTATACATTACAAATTTAAAAGTGTGTTTTCTTATGTTTACGTTTAGTTTAAAAAACAAACTATTTCCAGAACTAGAAAGTTAGTGGTAGTAATTTAAAAGAATTAGTTATAAAATAACAAAAGAGTTTTGTACTCTTCTAAAATGGCTGATCCGTTTCAGACAGCTCTACTTCGAATGTACCCTCATATAAACTTTGTAGCAGTTTGATAAAGAAAAATGCCCCCCCCCTCTCCTGCAAAATCGTTGGTTTATCCCTCGAGATCTGCTAAGCAACATACGAACATAATTTGATAGATTTTAGAGATGTTCTAGAATCCTAGACCTCTTTTCCTGACTTCAATAACGTCTCCTAGTTCTTAACGTGTATAATTGCAAATATACCGAAATGAGTCATGGATATAATTTGGCTATTCCATTTCATAATCCGTTCTATATATTATAATTGCAGATAATGTGTTACGAAATAGGATTGCCAAATTGCTGAACAGGTTACTGACACCTGCTATAATAGGGCTCTGTAATCTAAAACCATTGGGGTTTTTATTTATTCGGTCTGGTCTGTGTAGCATTAAAAATTAAACTTGACGTTTTTTCCGGAACGAATAACATCTAACAATATGAATGAAAAAACGAAGTATTACTTGGCCTGAGACCAGTTTTTTTTTCTGTTGACGCTCAACGTAATTTGTCGCTCTTCCTTCGCCCACCCCGCAGCCTGAAACAAATTTGCTACTGAACCGGAGAACAAAATAAACTGATTAGAATTAGACTTTAGCGCTAGGACATGGCTTTAACGGGTTCGCCCAGGGATATACGAATATAAAAAAGACCAAAAAACATACAAAAATACTTAAAGTTTATAGTATTCAGGTAGGGCATAATGCTTCTCTGGCAAAAGTCTTTTGTCGAAGTCAGGACCCCCCCCCCCTTCACGAAAGTCTCTTCCCAATTTGCTTCCGTGTAAAAAAAAAATGTTATGCGGACCATTGGCAGGATATGGCTCTTTGCCGATGTAGCCATAGAAAGGGCAACAGCCAAGCAAAGGGGTGTTAGATAGCGTTCGTCTTTTACTTTCTAGGACCGAATAAACTTTCTAGTTAACTTTCATTTAGTCTGTTATTATGCGTCAATGTACTCTGCAATGTATAATGCAATGTCTGTGATGTAAATTTTTCTTTCCATTCTTCTAAATTTATTTACCTTTTTTATTTGCTGTTTATTGAGCGTCTTTTCTTTCTCCGAAATGCGAACTCAGCTCAACTGGGCTTGTGATTTTTTAAATAATTCTTATCTTATTTCAATAGTATTTACCCTAAATAAGAAGTTCGGTTTAAATTACAGGGTTAACTGGGTTATGTTTTTATAAAACAAAATTTGTAACTTCATCTTGGGGTAAGAAGAGGCCAAGTGATCTACGACCTTCCCCTTTTTTCAGGGGACAGAATAAGAAAAATTTAAGCCAGGTTTTGACAAGGAAATATTCGATTTCGCATTGTTTCCTATGTCTTGACCCCCTATGGATTTGTTACACAATCTTGTTGTAATCATTGTCATCATCCCATAGGTTAAGATATATTACTTTGCCCAAATCCTTGTCTATTTTGACCCATAAAAGTGTTTCAAGAAGATATAATTATATTCAAGATAACCATTGGCACTTGTAAAGTGGTTATATATCAGTAAAAGATGCCAGCTGCATTCCATAACAGGATAAAGAAAAATTACTTTTATTATTTGTAAGCAGATTACTTTGTAGGCTTAATTTTGATATTTCAAATGAAGCTTGGCTATGATTAATTGATGGGATCTGTTACAAGACAACATCTTTATTCATGGCATGGATGACGAATGGCATAGTATCTGCAGATATCAGAAGAAGTCAAACTTTCATAGATACTACATTTAATAGCAAGAAACCAAAACGGAGTTGAAAAATACCACTTAATCGGCTTAAATTGAAAATCGGCTAAAATATATTTACTATATTTAAATACAACAAGCCAAAAACGGTTGATTAGTACCACTTAAATTGTTAAAACTGTAAAATTGACTGGAGTTATCAGTTAGCTAAAATCTACTTGGTTACTGTGTATAAAACACCCAGCCAAAAAGAGTTGATAAATACTACTCAGCTGGCTAAAACTGCAAACTTGGCTAAAACCTCTATAACTACTATATCTAAGAACTAGCAGCCAAACAGGGTTGATAAATTCCCTTCAATTGGCTAAAACTGCAAACTTGGCTAAAACCTCTATAACTACTATATCTAAGAACTAGCAGCCAAACAGGGTTGATAAATTCCCTTCAATTGGCTAAAACTGCAAACTTGGCTAAAACCTCTATAACTACTATATCTAAGAACTAGCAGCCAAACAGGGTTGATAAATTCCCTTCAATTGGCTAAAACTGCAAACTTGGCTAAAACCTCTATAACTTCTATATCTAAGAACTAGCAGCCAAACAGGGTTGATAAATTCCCTTCAATTGGCTAAAACTGCAAACTTGGCTAAAACCTCTATAACTTCTATATCTAAGAACTAGCAGCCAAACAGGATTGATAAATTCCCTTCAATTGGCTAAAACTGCAAACTTGACTAAAACCTCAATAGCTACTATAAATAACACCTACCTGCAAACAGAGTCGATACTACTACTAACAACTCACCACAGCACCAAGCTGCCCAAGGCCAACACAGCTACGCACGCTCCTCCACCAGCCCAATCTATTTAAAGCCTCCCTTTTTACATCCTCCCACGAAGTTCTCATTTCCTTTAAATCTTTCCTTATGACGTCCTCCCACCCCAGACGAGGATGACTTGCTTTCCGTTTAGCCCTACACGGTTGGCTGCAAAGGACAATCTTCGACAATCTCTCATCTTTCATCCGCACAACGGGCCCTAGCCAACTCATCCTTTCTTTCATTGTAGCCCTAGGAAGCGGTATTGAACCACATTTTTCGTACAGCCTAGTGTTTGAAATACGGTCAGTCAGCCGGGTACCCAGAACAATCCGTAAGCAATTTCTCTGGATAACATCTAGCCAATCTTCATCCGCTTTTCGGAGGGCCCATGCTTCAAAGCCATATTTGACCACTGTCATCATTGTAGCTTCCAATATTCTAATCTTGATTCGCAGACTTATCTTCCTATTCTTCCAAACATTTTTCAACTGTGAAAAAACACCCTGAGCCTTGGCTATACTACTTTTAACATTTTTACTGCACCCACCGTCTTTACTAATAATGCTACCTAGGTGAGTGAAGCTGCCAAACTGATCAATTTTATCGTTACCGAACGTTACCTTTTCATCTTCACTTATCTATAACCTTAGTGACTTAGTCTTCTTAACGTTAATTTTAAAAACTATTCTAGCCCCCTGAACTCGCAAAACCTCTAAAAGTTCATTCATTTTGCTCACACTTTCATCTAGGATCCTTAAATCATCAGCATAATCTAAGCTCAGGATCCATACAAATGGGGGTAGAACACCACCCTGCTTAACTCCTGATTTAATATAACACCAGCTGCTAACCTCATTTCCTACTTTAACCGCAGCAGTGTTATTCTCTTACATAGCACTAATCACTTTAATATATTTGTCTGGTATACCATACAAGGATAAAACCTTTGCTAAAGCTCTTTTATCAACAGAATCGAACGCTTGCTCATAATCTATAAAACTGAGGACCAAAGGTGTTTGACAACTCAGGCACTTCTCAATTATTAACCAAAGAGTGAAAATTTGGCTGACACATCCTCTAACTTTTCTAAAACCGCACTCTTCTTCTCTTAAAACCTTGTCTATGGCATCTCTCAGTCTATAAAGTATCGTATTACTAAGTAATTTGATACCTACAGAGACCAGACTAATGCCTCGATAATTACCACACTCACTCTTATCACATTTCTTATAAAGTGACTTAATTAAGGTTTTACTAAAATCGTTAGGTACTTACCCCTTTTTCAAAAATCATATTCATAATCTTCAGTAACTTATTTCTAACCTCATAGCCGCCGTATTTAAGAAACTCATTTACCAAACTATCAGCAACGGGAGCCTTATTATATTTCAATCCTTTTACTACTGTCGCTAATTTTTCCTCACAAAACAAATCTTCTTTCACATCCAAGGTATCACAATTTTTTTAATTTTCCTCTATATCTTTTACTGCAACTCTATCTCGGTTAAGCAAATTCTCAAAATATTCTACCCATCTCTCTTTAACTCTTTCATTATCACTAATTGTGGCCTCATTCCTATCTTTAACTGGGACAAGTCCGGATTGACTACTCCCTCTCAATTTATTAACATGCCAGTACAATATTTTACTATTATGCTCTCTGGGTACATGTTCCAGATCTTAGACAATTTTATCCATGGCCTCAAGTTCCACCTTCCTTAATTCATATTTTAATACTTTCTCCACTTTCCTTACATTCCTTTTGTTCTTATACGATGTATAACTCTTTTACAAGTCCCTTCTCCTTTCTATTAAACATAATCCTTTCTTTCATTGTAGCCCTAGGAAGCGGTATTGAACCACATTTTTCGTACAGCCTAGTGTTTGAAATACGGTCAGTCAGCCGGGTACCCAGAACAATCCGTAAGCAATTTCTCTGGATAACATCTAGCCAATCTTCATCCGCTTTTCGGAGGGCCCATGCTTCAAAGCCATATTTGACCACTGTCATCATTGTAGCTTCTAATATTCTAATCTTGGTTTGCAGACTTATCTTCCTATTCTTTCAAACTTTTTTTAACTGTGAAAAAACACCCTGAGCCTTGGCTACTCTACTTTTAACATCTTCGCTGATCCCACCCTCTTTACTAATAATACTACCAAGGTAAGTGAAGCTGCCCACCTGATCAATTTTTCCGTTACCCAACGTTACCTTTTCACCTTCACTTATTCCTAGCCTTAGTGTCTTAATCTTCTTAACATTAATTTTAAAACCTATACTAGCACCCTGAACTCGCAAAACCTCTAAAACTTCATTCATTTTGCTCACACTGTCATCTAGTATGCTTAAATCATCAGCATAATCTAAGCTCAGGATCCATACAAATGGGGGTAGAACACCACCCTGCTTAACTCCTGATTTAATATAACACCAGCTGCTAACCTCATTTCCTATCTTAACCGCAGCAGTGTTATTCTCTCACATAGCACTAATCACTTTAATGTGTTTGTCTGGTATACCATGCAAGGATAAAACCTTTGCTAAAGCTCTTTTATCAACAGAATCAAACGCTTGCTCATAATCTATAAAACTGAGGACCAAAGGTGTTTGACAACTCAGGCACTTCTCTATTATTAACCAAAGAGTGAAAATTTGGCTGACACATCCTCTAACTTTTCTAAAACCGCACTCTTCTTCTCTTAAAACCTTGTCTATGGCATCTCTCAGTCTATAAAGTATCGTATTACTAAGTAATTTGATACCTACAGAGACCAGACTAATGCCTCGATAATTACCACACTCACTCTTATCACATTTCTTATAAAGTGACTTAATTAAGGTTTTACTAAAATCGTTAGGTACTTACCCCTTTTTCAAAAATCATATTCATAATCTTCAGTAACTTATTTCTAACCTCAGAGCCGCCATATTTAAGAAACTAATTTATCACAATGTTAGCACCGGAAGCCTTATTATTTTTTAATCATTTTAGTACTGTCGCTAATTCTTCCTCACAAAACAAATCTTACTTCACATCCAAGGTATCACAAATTTTTTCATTTTCCTGTATATCTTTTCCTGCAACTCGATCTCGGTTTAGAAAATTCTCAAAATGTTCTACCCATCTCACTCTAACCGTTTTCTTATCACTAATTGTGGCCCCAACCCTATCTTTAACTGCGACAAGTCCGGATTGACTTCTTACTCTCGATTTATTAACATGTCAGTAAAATTTTTTAGTATTATGCTGTCTGGCTACATTTTCCAGATCTTAGACAATTTTATCCATGGCCTCAAGTTCCACCTTCCTTAGTTCATGTTTTAATGCTTTCTCCACTTTCTTTACATTCCTTTTGTTCTTATACGATGTATAACTCTTTTACAAGTCCCTTCTCCTTTCTATTAAACATAATCCTTTCTTTCATTGTAGCCCTAGGAAGCGGTATTGAACCACATTTTTCGTACAGCCTAGTGTTTGAAATACGGTCAGTCAGCCGGGTACCCAGAACAATCCGTAAGCAATTTCTCTGGATAACATCTAGCCAATCTTCATCCGCTTTTCGGAGGGCCCATGCTTCAAAGCCATATTTGACCACTGTCATCATTGTAGCTTCTAATATTCTAATCTTGGTTCGCAGACTTATCTTCCTATTCTTTCAAACTTTTTTTAACTGTGAAAAAATACCCTGAGCCTTGGCTACACTACTTTTAACATCTTAACTGCTCCCACCGTCTTTACTAATAATACTACCAAGGTAAGTGAAGCTGCCCACTTGATCAATCTCTTCGTTACCTAGCATCACCTTTTCATCTTCACTTATTCCTAGCCTTAGAGACTTAGTCTTCTTAACATTAATTTTAAAACCTATTCTTGCACCCTGAACTCGCAAAACCTCTAAAAGTTCATTTATTTTGCTCACACTGTCATCTAGTATGCTTAAATCATCAGCATAATCTAAGCTCAGGATCCATACAAATGGGGGTAGAACACCACCCTGCTGAACTCTGATTTAATATAAAACCAGCTGCTAACCTCATTTCCTACCTTAACCGCAGCAGTGTTATTCTCTTACATAGCACTAATCACTTTAATATATTTGTCTGGTATACCATGCAAGGATCTTTGCTAAAGCTCTTTTATCAACAGAATCGAACGATTGCTAAAAATCTATAAAATTGAGGACCAATGGTGTTTGATAACTCAGGAACTTCTCAATTATTAACCTAAGAGTGAAAATTTGGCTGACACATCCTCTACCTTTTCTAAAACTGCACTCTTCTTCTCTTAAAACCTTGTCTATGGCATCTCTCAGTCTATAAAGTATCATATTACTAAGTAATTTGATACCTACAGAGACCAGACTAATGCCTCGATAATTACCACACTCACTCTTATCACATTTCTTATAAAGTGACTTAATTAAGGTTTTACTAAAATCGTTAGGTACTTACCCCTTTTTCAAAAATTATATTCCTAATCTTCAGTAACTTATTTCTAACCTTAGAGCCACTATATTTAATAAACTCATTTACCAAACCTTCATCACCTTGAACTTTATTATTTTGGAATTCTCTAAGTGTTCTTGCTAGTCCTTCCATGAAACATAAATATTTCTTCACATCCAAGGTATCACAATTTTTTTAATTTACCTCTATATCTTTTCCTGCAACTCTATCTCGGTTTTGCAAATTCTCAAAATGTTCTACCCATCTCTCTTTAACTCTTTCCTGATCACTAATTGTGGCCTCATTCCTATCTTTAACTGGGACAAGTCCGGATTGACTCCTCCCTCTCAATTTATTAACATGCCAGTACAATATTTTACTATTATGCTGTCTAGCTGCATCTTCCAGATCTTCGACAATTTTATCCATGGCCTCCATTTCAAACCTCCTTAGTTCATGTTTTAATGCTTTCTCCACTTTCTTTACATTCCTTTTGTTCTTATACGATGTATAACTCTTTTACAAGTCCCTTCTCCTTTCTATTAAACATAAAGCTTTTTCACTAATATTCTTAGCTTCAGTCCTAGCTTTCTTCCCTAAGACACCTTCGGCAAGTTCACAAATTATTTTTCTAAAATTACGGAGTCGAATATATATATATATATATATATATATATATATATATATATATATATATATATATATATATATATATATATATATATATATATATATATATATATATATATATATATATATATATATATATATATATATATATATATATATATATATATATATATATATATATATATATATATATATATATATATATATATATATATATATATAAGAGAACTAGCAGCCAAAAACAGTTGATAAATACAACTCAATGGGTTAAAACTGCAAACCTGGCTAAAGCCTCCATAGCTACGACATATCAATAAATACACTTCAATTGTTAAGACTGCAAACTTGGCTAAAACCTCCATAACTACTATATATAAGAACTACCTGCCAAACAGAATTGATAGATACACTTAAACTGGCTAAAACTGCAAAGGTAGCTCAAATCTCCTTAGCTACTATATATAAGAACTAGCAGCCTAGAAGAGTCGATAAATACAACTCAATCTGTTAAAACTGCAAACGTGGCTCAAACCTCCTTAGCTACTATATATATATAAGAACTAGCAGCCAAGAAGAGTCGATAAATACAACTCAATTGGTTTAAACTGCAAACTCGGTTAAAACCAGCGTAGCTACTATATATAAAAACAAGCAGAAAACTCCATCAGCTAAAACTACAAACTTTGGCTAAAACCTCCAAAGCTAATTTATGTACGACCTAATAGCCAAGAAGAGTCGATTAATGTAACTCAATTGGCTAAAACTGCATAGTTGGCTAAACCTGCATAGCTACCATAGATAAAAACAAACAGCCAAAAAGATTCAATAAAAACTACTCAATCAGCATAAACTGCAAACGTGGCTAAAACATAGAAAAACAAGACCTCAAAAAGAGGTGATGCATCTCATCCAATTGCTAAAACATTAAAAATAAATAAAGCTTGAAATTTCAGTGTATATTAAAACCAAAAGCCTATAAAACTTGATACATGTAAACAAATATATACTCGTGTATTTTAAAGCAGATAAATCCACATATAAAAACAAAAGAGACTGCTACAGTTAAAGCAAAAAAAAAACAAAAAAAAACAACCTATTGATAGATAGATAGATCGTGTATTTCCAAAGCCCAAGAGTCATATATTTCGATCAGTGGCATCAATTAACGAAAATTTAGGGGAGGGGAGGGGGAACAAAATGTCTTTGAGAACATCTAGGAGGGGTAAGTTTGTTGTATTTTGTAATTTCGTCAAGGAAAAGTAAAAAAAAACAGTATATTCAGGAAAAATACTCCAAAAAGGGTATTTGTCAAAATTTAAGGAGGAAGGGGCAAAACATCGACCAAGTTTGCAGGCCCCTCCCTCCAATTGACGCCACTGATCTTGATTCGTACATAATGGAACTGTTCGAGGAACTGCTTCTACTGAAAATTTTGAACTTCTTCAATTGCCAAGAAAATATAAAAATGTATCTCAACAATGTAAAAATAACATATATATGTACAATTTATGTATATAAAATAAAATAAAATAAAATATATAAGTTATAATATTATATATAAAAACAAAATAATATAATAATATAAGAATTGCCAAGAGAAGTACATTTACAGTCTTTCATTTCCGACAACACGAAAAAAAATATTTCTTCTTATTTCTTTAGCCTCCGGTTTTGTCATTATTTAGTTCCACATAATTTTGAATATCGGTCAAGCAGCAACATACTTATAACTTCATGGTGGTCTCTAGAGTTTTGCTTGAAGAGAAAGTGGATGCACTACCTCGAAGAGTGTTAGGAAAAGTTAAATGAATGTTTTTTTTTTACTTTTGTAAATCGCCGACTTAAAATATCTAACTACAGTATTCTCAAGATTTTTACGACTTTTCTATAGCTTTCTGTCTTTTGGGCATATTTTGAGCATTTTTTTTTTTAGTTCTGACCTACCCCGAATTGTTGGTCCCGCCCAAAATAAATTTCTATGTTATTGCCTTCTTGCTTTAGAACAGAAATCATCTCACAAACTGCCATTATCCACAGTGCCGAAGAATATTTTTAGTTATTTTTTTTAAGATACACGGCGATAACTTGAATACAAACAGGGCGATTCTATCTCTTTTATTAAATCTTTAAAATCTTTTAACAGTTGTCTGACTGTTAATCCGTAATTTATCCCTTCGGGAAATCCCCCTGGAATATATTGCCTGGAAAATACCCTCGTAGAAAATACCCCCCTCGGAAAATCGCCCTCCGGAAAATACCCCTCCAGAAAATTCCCCTCCTCCCCACAGAAAATTTCCCCGGAAAATTACCCCCGCTGAAATCCCTCTCTCGATAATTCCCCACCAATGTAAAATTCCCCCACACACAGAATTGATCGGAGGAGCATTTTCCAGGGGATTTACCGGGAGGGGGATTTTCCGAGGAAATTTTCAACAGGGGGAATTTTCCAGGGGGTATTTTCCGTGGGGGAGAATTTTTCACGGAGGGAATTTTCGAAGAGAATGTTTTCTGCCGAGGGCATTTTCCGGGGGTATTTTCTGTGGGGAGTATTTTCCTATAAGGTATTTTCCGGGGGGGGGGGGTAAACGCCTAGACCCCTTTCGATTAGGATGCTTAGAGAGCTTGTATGCCAAGCGGGTTCCACTTAGTTACGATTATATGTCCGCCCGGTTTCCCCCGCTCTTTTTAATTAAGGGTGCATTCCATGATCGACAAAAAGTTAATAATATTTGATAAATATCAAATTTTTTCCGGTTTGTGCGATTTAACAGCTGGGACGATCCAAAATTAATTTGGTATTGAATGTGTAGTATTATTTGTGTGAATAGTGTTAACCAGCATATTTAGTGTATTAACTTCAGCACAATCATCAACAAATTCTGAAAAGCGGAGGCAAATGACCAATGATATGAGAATTAATGAGTATTAATCAATCAACACTCGTATATTTCACATTTTACTCATTATTAATTGAAATTACTCGTATTTTAATAACCATTATAATGCGTGTTAAGGCATTAGTGGATAAACCGTTCCTGGCTCGCAGTTAATCCAGATTGAATTATAAGGAAATACTAGTGAAATTACAATTTGCACCGGGATACTACTCTAATAAAATGTTCTAATTTTCTAAGCATCTTTTGTAAAATTTAGATTCACACACAAATCTCTGTGTGTAGCGAAAAAATGATGAAACTAAATTCTAGATGAAATTTATAATTCATATAAGTTCATATAACTTAAGAAGATTTTTTAGATGAATTTACAAGGGCGTATCCAGGGGGGCTTGGGGGTTTGACCCCCTCGAAATGTTTGTCCAACTCGTAAAAACCTAACAAAAATGAATATAAACAAATTTCTCATGCGTTTCTAAAGGTTTTGTACCCCCCCCCCCCCCCCGAAAAAAACCTAGATACGTTCTTGTGAACTTATAAAAGCACTTTTAACGCCCTTTTGCTAAACGAAAACTCTTAAATAGCCTATAATTTTTTTCTTAAATGAGCCGTTTAAAGTCTCTCCACCCTCCACCACCTAATATACGACTCAGAGCTCCCAACATGCGGAACACTTCTACCACACATGGCGTGGGCCACATTTTATGCACGATTTTGAAAGCGGGCAGTCCCTCGGAGCTGTCAAGTCTCCCTATTGACTACTTGAAACACCTTCTCTTCCCTTGAGTTCTTTTTTCATGGAATAAAATTATTTGACATCTGAAACGAAGCATACATGTCGAATACACTATACATTTACAAACTGGGCGAATAAGTTGTGTTATTTCTTGTCTTGGAGCCATTTTTATTGATTAATTTAAAAAAAAAACAAAGCTTTTCCTATGGAAGTAAAGATCGAAGTTGAAACTTAAAACGAACAAAGATTATTATTTCACAGCCTATCTAACATTTATCAATAAGACAAATGCAAATAAATCAAATGGTGATATTTCCCTATATTTGTAAGATTACAGAAAACTAGAGCTTTACTGAAAACATGAAAACCAAGCATAAAAATAAGAATATTGATTTAGGAGTCAAATGTAAATACGTAGCCTCAAAACAACAAACTAATCTCTAACGCTTTTCATAGTCCTATAGGAGCTGTGATATCAGTAACTTTCAGTATACAATTAAAATTATCTTAAAACTTAGGCATAAAAATAATAAGTTTAAAGTCATTACACAGTATATAAAATAATGGATTGATTTATCAGGTAACATCTTGGGCTCTCCTAGTAGTACTCGAAATGAAGAACATATCAACCGTAATAGGAACTCTGAAAATCCTGTTATTTCTCTCTATAAAACGGAGGATTTTAAGTAGTGACCAAACAGTTCGTTGTAACGAACTGCAAGTAAGGAGCGACACGGCTCAATAGTAACCAAAACTCTAAAAACCGTAATTTTGATACCAATAGATACATCAATAGAATCATATTTTTATGCTGATTTCAAATATATAAGTTCCTTAAGTTTAGTCTTACCCCTCAAAAGTTAAGCGCCTGAGAAAATTTGCCTTATTTTTGAAAAAGGGGGAAACAACCCCCAAAAGTTATAGAACTTTAATGAAAATCACACGATCAGATTCAGCGTATTAGAGAACCCTACTATAGAAATTTCAAGCTCCTATCTGCAAAAATGTGGAATTTTGTATTTTTTGCCAGAAGAAAGATCACGGATGGGTGTTTTTATTCCCCAGGGGTGATCCTATTGATCCAGTAGTCCTTGAATATCGTGAGAGGGCTCATCTGAGCGGAAATTAAAAGTTCTAGCGCCCTTTTTAAGTGACCAAAAAAATTGGAGGGCAACTTGGCCCCCTCCCACGCTAATTTTTTTCCGAAGTCACCCAATCAAAATTTAAGATGGCCATTTTGTTCAGCATTGTCGAAAATCTAATTAATATGTCTTTGAGGATGACTTAATCCCCTACGGCTCCCGGGGGAAAGGCTGCAAGTTATGAACTTTACCCTTCGTTTACAATACTTCGTTTACAATACCTCACCATTTACGCTAATTTTTTTTAGTACTTTCAAAAGAAACTACCTATTCTAATTAACCGGCCTTTGTGATTCAGGGGTTTGTGATTCGAACAAAATTCGAACTTTAGCGTAAAGAGCGAGGTATTGACTAGGGGTAAACTCCCTAATATACGTAATAAAAACATACAAATATAGATTTTCGTTGCGTAAGTTAATTCGTAAGTTACT